>NW_020651526.1:1302840-1310244 GCF_003573695.1 Papaver somniferum | reverse complement strand
ACCTTTGGACCAAGAATAATTCATCATAACTCCAAATAATCTCGTCATAACTCATATTATTCTTTACGGCCTGTTAAGGGAATAATTCCCGATTCTTCCATTTCTCACGCGTCTGAATGTGTAAAATCACTCCAAATATTTAAAAACACCTTCCTGACGATGAATAGCACGCTTCAGCCTCACGCAAACTTGCCAGATACAGCATGGAATATCCCGAGAATAACTTGCTTACCCTGTTTCACGAAATCTCCCTTTTTACGGAAACTAACACAAGTACAACCCCTGTTTGACTGAAACATCTCATTACCAAACAATATAAGCGAATAAATCCAACAAAATCTCTCGCAAATCTCTTCCAGGAAATACGCAGGTGAACGGCCAAGAAAAACCGTGAACCATGTTTTCCTTAAATCCGATTATCCAATCCAATTCAGACGACTTAACCCATCATACCAGTCCTGCTTAAGTTAAATAAGTCCATCCCAATCAATTTTGGTGATTGATTATCCACAGAACATCCTCAAAACCCCGAGAACAACTATCCTCTCCTGTTTAGCCTCAACAGGATTATCTAGCCCAGCTCTTTCGATTCTGGAGAACATACCATCCCTGTTCAGTCAAATACTATCATACCAAGAAGTTTCAGCGATTGAATCCTCCTAAAACACGTCCAAATCACAAACCCTAAATTCTACCATTGATGAACACAATTTCCCGCCAAAATTCCATTTCAAACCGTGAAGAAGAGGGATGTCCCCCTATCCAGAGTAGGGGTGTAAATAGCAGCTTCCTTGAGTGTTGTGGAAAAATGTGGGTGCTGAGGACAAATTTGGGCTACACATAGCCTGGGTGCTTCTTAGCCAATTATGGGGTCTGTATAACAAATGTCCTCCGGGGTGCCCCGAGCAACTTTTCGAGCCGAATTTTCCAAAAATACCTAAAAATACATAAAAAACACAATATTAGTACAAAAAATCGAGTTCCAACAATACAGACATTGAGGACAATTTAGACACAAAAATGTGTCTATCAAATACCCCCAAACTTATTATTTGCTAGTCCTCGAGCAAAACTAAATAAAACCGAGTTAGTCCCGGGTGGGTTTAACAGAGGTGTACCCACAAAAACCATGACTTCTAATTGGTCACAAGTATCCAAAGATCTATGAGGACATACATATTCTCAACCTATCTCCAAGTAACTAGAATTCCAGAGAAATTAAAGGTGTCAGCTCTAAAGATGACTGAAGAAAAGGGGAGACACATCCGCACCACTGCTAGATAAAGAGATATCCGCTACACAGCTAGATAAACATTGTAAGATGCGTCCGCTGCTTTACAGCTGGATAAGATTAGGAAAGAGATAAAAATGAGAGGGACATCTGCTACACAGCTGGACTAATTACGTGTGATGAGTTAAACCAGTGCTAGAAAGGTCTTGTGCCAGATTGAAAGCAGACTAACAGAGCAACCAAAATGCATCTTTCTTCGACTCTCTCATAGTTCTCAGTAGAAACAACGTCTTCTTCGGTCTTCAACTGTTGATGATAAACTCTCGAACCTCATAGAACCTTGACAATTAACTCTTCTCTTCGATTTCTTGCTTAACTTATAAATTTCTACTTCCCTATGGCCTTATTAAAAAAATAAAAGAACAAAAGAGCGTAATGATGATTTCTTCTTGATTTTTTATTATTATTATTATTTTATTTTTTTGACACAAAAATTACAAAAAATTTACATGGCCATGAGAGAAGGACTTTAAAAACTTGGATCTTCGCAACTTGTGATGTCTTGGTATCATGATCTTCAACAACTTATATCATTTTCTCTTATAAATTTTTGTAACTAAGTCTTTCAACTTTGATTTTTGAATTATTCTTTTCTATTGTTGCTTCTAAACCTTAAACGTCTTCAACTTTCTTCATAGATTTTGATGTCACTCTATCTGTTGATGATGATAAGTTTCTACTGAGAGAGAGTCGTAATCCAGTAACTATGATTACATTGTGAGGTTGCTTTGTCTTTCAGGCATTTCCTGACCTACTTTCCTTTCCATCATGGATGGTTAGGTCCATCACGGTTACCCTCTAAAAAGAACAAGTTCTCTCCTGAATTTCAAGGATCTCAATGTCTTTTTCTCTAATGTCTCAAAAGGTTGTTATCCCTAGTATTCCAATTTCTATCTTTTCGGTGAGAAACAGTATGTAAACTTAGCTAACCGGATACCATGTGATGCTAGAAGTTTCAAAAATGCGACTAAAATGTTTCTCCCATACCCCCAAACTTAAATCTAACATTGTCCTCAATGTTCTAAAGATAAAATAAAAGCATGAACAAGGAGAAGCTGTTACCATTTGAAGCAAAAGAGATAAGGAAAGATATTACCGTGTCGCAAGAATATTGGGTTACCTCCCATGAAGTGCTAAGTTTAAAGTCTTCAGCCAGACATCGGAAGGAATTAGTCACCTCATAAAATCATATAGAAATAGTCGGAATAACTGTGGGTCATCTGGATCAAAAAGTGTTACCCACAAGAAGAGGAAAGTGCAACAGACCAAGAAAATACCGAACATACCCCTGCTTAAGACAACTACATCTAGTTGTGGTTCAGGTTCAGGCTCTATAAATGGGTCTAAATAAGAAGTTTTCCTGGAATGGATTTCCTCAAAGGCATTCTGAATATCAGGCTGAAGAGTCTGGAAGTACTCAAGTAAGAACTTAGAAGCGCATAACAAAATCCTGAATAACTGGGGATCCTCTAAGTCAATCAGATTTGACCCACACAGCTGACCACAATGAAAGAGGTGGTCTTCTTTAAGAAGATGTGTCGACCCTAATATCCTAAAGTAATTAGGTTTAGTCTCAAAACTTAATAACCGACACATCTGAAAATCATATGTTCCCACAATTGGAAGAAAAGTTTTTGGTGGGAAAACAAAGTCAATCTTGGTATCATAGCGTGGGTTAACCACATCAAGCAGAGGATGGGTTTCTAACAACTGAGCTCTTTTATGGACACAACTAGGTTCAGGAAAAAGTGTATGAAGATAATCTTGCAAGATGGTTGAGGAATATTTATCAAGTTCTACACGAGGGAACTTTCTAAGAGTTAAAGCACACGGAGAATGATAATCACCCCCAAACTTAGAGTTTTCTGTGTCTCTAGAAAGACTAGTCACAACTTCCCTAATTTCTAGGTCATCGGATTCCTGAAAATGGTCAATTGATTCTTCTAAGTCGGGTTCATCCTCACTCATTTCTATGAGTTCATTTTCTTTTTCCAAGTCTAATTTTTCTAAATCACTAGACTCTAAAGCAATATTCTCAGAATAAACTCGTTCCTCAAAACCTTCATCGGCTTCGTAATCAAAAGGAAATTCTACATCATCTAAAACGGGGGTATCTCTAGTCAAATCCTCGTCCTTTTGAATAGGTGAATAATTATTAAAATTATTTGGATTTGAACTAAAAACAACACTATCATTATAAAGCTCAATCGGAGTAACAAATTCCTGATCACTATGCCTACATATTTCATGTTCTTCATCAATACTATCCTCATCATAGTCATCATTATTATAACATGAAAATGATCGAACCTCATTTAAACAAGTTGTGTCACCAATTATAACCTCTTCATCTTCATTATTATAAAAATTATCCTTATTTTCACGGGTGAGATAGGAAAGAATATATTGGCAATCACGAGTAATTCGAGCAGTTCTTTCTTCCGTCTCTAATTTATGCATACGTGATGACTCAGCAAACTCACGTGTTGACTCAGTTAACTTACATGTTGACTCAGCTAACTTCCTGAGGTTATCTTCTAAAGAAGGTTCACTCACCATTACATTTATTTCGTCCATAACTAAGTCATCCGTGTCCGCTAACTTATGTGTCGACTCAAGTAACCTACGACGTGATGACTCAATTAATCTACGAGCCTCATCTAGAGAAGAGGAATTATAAGAATCTTGCTCGCATGACTGGTACGAGTGCGGATAGTAATTGGGCTCACCATGATATGACCCATATCCTTCAAAAGGATGGCGTTCCCAACCACTATTCACACTCTGGTCATAATAGGAATAATGTCCATACTGCTCAGTAGGATATTCTTTGTATTGGCTATTAAAATACCAGTTCGACATTCTCAACACAAAAATAAAACCTACAAAAGGAAGGGAATTCTAAACAAACACAAAGAAGGCTGACTCGACCAAAGCAAACCTAGATATTTCTAACAAACAAAAAGCATGATGGCTCCACTTAGATTGTTTCTAGACCAGCTCCTAATCCTTCGAAAGGGAACTCGTTACAATTTAAGCAAACCCTTCTGGAATCAATCCAAGTCAAAGTAAGTTGAATCGAGGCGAGGAAAGCTGCGTAAGCTTTGATACCCAAGGCCTCACCGTATTACAAGGCGGTGCAGTCACGCATTCAACTCACAAAAACCAACATGAACTTCGAAGTTTGCTTAAAAGAGTAACCAATATTTTTCGAATGACTTTCCTATTAAGCTCGTTACCCTATCGGTCTCGTTCTATTCCAGATTTTAGGCTTAGGTTCGCGTTTGGTTTCGTTTTTCTAAGGCGGGCAAGAAGAGAACGATGATGAAATCCGAACCCTTATCTTGTATGGCCAGTCCTTGCCCTTTACTAGGAATTTAAAACAGCCGTTTTCAAGTCCTCAACATATATGCATACAAAATCATCCAGTAAACCCGCTGACAGGGGATTCGCGGGTGTTTTGAATTCTTACCTCCCGTTCCAGACGGGGGATGAACAGTTGAAGCCGACTCGGGCCACAACTCCAATGTCGTGTACGAACCCGAGGGGCCGAGACGATATCGTAATCGTCGTCCTTCTCTGCACACAATTTATATTTAAACCAACCCTTCCTTAGGGTTTTAAAAATAAATTCCAATGTCCAAAAGTGTCCAAAAATAATAATTAAAAATAAAATAAAATTACAAGAATTAATTCTAATTACAGTTTCTAAAAAATAAAAATAAATATATACAAAATCGCCTTCTTCACGCTTTTTGGAATCCTCTTTTCTTTCCTTCTTTGGCTTTGCTTTTGTTTTCAGCACTTTCACCCTTTTTCTTAGCTTAGCTCCAAATATGAAAGCAAACAAAAACACCAAAACGCGTAAAAAGGAACAAAAATAATAAAGATAAAAATAAAACCTAAAAAACAAATCTATACACAGTCCGCGTCGGCGGCGCCAAAAATTGATGGTTTATCAAAGTTGTTGTAGTAGTGGTAAAAGAGTTGTCGTTCACTCGGACATGTTGGAATTGATTTTAGGATTTAACAAAAAGAAATAAAAAATATACAATATTGTCACAAGATGAAGAGATGTGCTGGGACTCGGGATTCCACTAATTCTCACATTCAAGCGATTCAACTATTAATTCCAGACAATTAAAGCTCATAAAATAACAAACATCGACTCTAAATCTTTGCCAAGGTATATTTTATAAAGAATTATATGTATCTCACAAGCATGACGCATCTAAAGTACCTAAGACTAAGCATGCGGCATCTAACGAAATCACAAATAATCAAGAAAAATCATAAATCAATTATAATAGTGCAAATAGTCATAAAGTAATTAAATAGAATTACCACATGGGTGAAAACAGCTTCCTCCGTCGTCCCAGTGATGGGTTTTAGCTCATCATGTTGGAAGCACGCTCAAAATTCATTTTTATTGCTCAAAGGAGGTGTACAAATGATGAAATGGAGAAAATAACTATTAAAATCGGGTTTGTAACAGTTATAAGTGTTACAGACCGAGCTGTTACAAAGTACGATACAAGAGAACTGTTGTTGTCACTGTAGCAAATAAGTCTGCTGCCTTGTTGTCGCTGTTACTGTAGCATGAACGACAGAAACATGTAGGTCGTTGTTCTTCGTGTTCTTCACAGCAGCAGCAGCAGCAGCAACTTGATTTTCTCTTCTCTGCTGTGCTCTAAACTCCACCCTAACTCTCCATCCCCATTATGTGATGCCATAAGCCTATTTATACACCTTTGGACCAAGAATAATTCATCATAACTCCAAATAATCTCGTCATAACTCATATTATTCTTCACGGCCTGTTAAGGGAATAATTCCCGATTCTTCCATTTCTCATGCGTCTGAATGTGTAAAATCACTCCAAATATTTAAAAACACCTTCCTGACGATGAATAGCACGCTTCAGCCTCACGCAAACTTGCCAGATACATCATGGAATATCCCGAGAATAACTTGCTTACCCTGTTTCACGAAATCTCCCTTTTTACGGAAACTAACACAAGTACAACCCCTGTTTGACTGAAACATCTCATTACCAAACAATATAAGCGAATAAATCCAACAAAATCTCTCGCAAATATCTTCCAGGAAATACGCAGGTGAACGGCCAAGAAAAACCGTGAACCCTGTTTTCCTTAAATCCGATTGTCCAATCCAATTCAGACGACTTAACCCATCATACCAGTCCTTCTTAAGTTAAATAAGTCCAGCCAAATCAATTTGGGTGATTGATTATCCACAAAACATCCTCAAAAACCCGAGAACAACTATCCTCTCATGTTTAGCCTCAACAGGATTATCTAGCCCAGCTCTTTCGATTCTGGAGAACATACCATCCCTGTTCAGTCAAATACTGTCGTATTGAATCCTCATAAAACACGTCCAAATCACAAACCCTAAATTCTACCATTGATGAACACAATTTCCCGCCAAAATTCCATTTCAAACCGTGAAGAAGAGGGATGTCGCCCTATCCAGAGTAGGGGTGTAAATAGCAGCTTCCTTGGGTGTTGTGGACAAATGTGGGTGCTGAGGACCAATTTGGGCTACACATAGCCTGGGTGCTTCTTAGCCAATTATGGGGTCCGTATAGCAAATATCCTCTGGGGTGCCCCGAGAAACTTTTCGAGCCGAAGTTTCCAAAAACACCTAAAAATACATAAAAAACACAATATTAGTACAAAAAATCGAGTTCCAACAATACAGACATTGAGGACAATTTAGACACAAAAATGTGTCTATCAAGGCCTAGGCTTCAAAACTTGGATAAAATATCAAGATCATGTGGGTCTATAGACCAACATGTCCTGATAATTAGCATGTTTTCAATCAAAATAGACATCGGTTGAGCTAAATTATAGCGTTCGAGTCTTTTCGAGTGTGTATTTTTCGAATGTACACTCGAAACTGCTCTAAGTAGAAAAATCTTGTTTATGTGGCCTAGACTTCAAAATTTGGCTAAAATATCAAGATTATGTGGGTCTATAGACAAACATGTCCTGATCATTAGCATGTTTCCAATCAAAATAGACACCTCTTGAGCTAAATTATAGCGTTCGAGTCTTTTCGAGTGTGTATTTTTCGAATGTACACTC
>NW_020651526.1:1290175-1302830 GCF_003573695.1 Papaver somniferum | reverse complement strand
TATCAAGTTCTACACGAGGGAACTTTCTAAGAGTTAAAGCACACGGAGAATGATAATCACCCCCAAACTTAGAGTTTTCTGTGTCTCTAGAAAGACTAGTCACAACTTCCCTAATTTCTAGGTCATCGGATTCCTGAAAATGGTCAATTGATTCTTCTAAGTCGGGTTCATCCTCACTCATTTCTATGAGTTCATTTTCTTTTTCCAAGTCTAATTTTTCTAAATCACTAGACTCTAAAGCAATATTCTCAGAATAAACTCGTTCCTCAAAACCTTCATCGGCTTCGTAATCAAAAGGAAATTCTACATCATCTAAAACGGGGGTATCTCTAGTCAAATCCTCGTCCTTTTGAATAGGTGAATAATTATTAAAATTATTTGGATTTGAACTAAAAACAACACTATCATTATAAAGCTCAATCGGAGTAACAAATTCCTGATCACTATGCCTACATATTTCATGTTCTTCATCAATACTATCCTCATCATAGTCATCATTATTATAACATGAAAATGATCGAACCTCATTTAAACAAGTTGTGTCACCAATTATAACCTCTTCATCTTCATTATTATAAAAATTATCCTTATTTTCACGGGTGAGATAGGAAAGAATATATTGGCAATCACGAGTAATTCGAGCAGTTCTTTCTTCCGTCTCTAATTTATGCATACGTGATGACTCAGCAAACTCACGTGTTGACTCAGTTAACTTACATGTTGACTCAGCTAACTTCCTGAGGTTATCTTCTAAAGAAGGTTCACTCACCATTACATTTATTTCGTCCATAACTAAGTCATCCGTGTCCGCTAACTTATGTGTCGACTCAAGTAACCTACGACGTGATGACTCAATTAATCTACGAGCCTCATCTAGAGAAGAGGAATTATAAGAATCTTGCTCGCATGACTGGTACGAGTGCGGATAGTAATTGGGCTCACCATGATATGACCCATATCCTTCAAAAGGATGGCGTTCCCAACCACTATTCACACTCTGGTCATAATAGGAATAATGTCCATACTGCTCAGTAGGATATTCTTTGTATTGGCTATTAAAATACCAGTTCGACATTCTCAACACAAAAATAAAACCTACAAAAGGAAGGGAATTCTAAACAAACACAAAGAAGGCTGACTCGACCAAAGCAAACCTAGATATTTCTAACAAACAAAAAGCATGATGGCTCCACTTAGATTGTTTCTAGACCAGCTCCTAATCCTTCGAAAGGGAACTCGTTACAATTTAAGCAAACCCTTCTGGAATCAATCCAAGTCAAAGTAAGTTGAATCGAGGCGAGGAAAGCTGCGTAAGCTTTGATACCCAAGGCCTCACCGTATTACAAGGCGGTGCAGTCACGCATTCAACTCACAAAAACCAACATGAACTTCGAAGTTTGCTTAAAAGAGTAACCAATATTTTTCGAATGACTTTCCTATTAAGCTCGTTACCCTATCGGTCTCGTTCTATTCCAGATTTTAGGCTTAGGTTCGCGTTTGGTTTCGTTTTTCTAAGGCGGGCAAGAAGAGAACGATGATGAAATCCGAACCCTTATCTTGTATGGCCAGTCCTTGCCCTTTACTAGGAATTTAAAACAACCGTTTTCAAGTCCTCAACATATATGCATACAAAATCATCCAGTAAACCCGCTGACAGGGGATTCGCGGGTGTTTTGAATTCTTACCTCCCGTTCCAGACGGGGGATGAACAGTTGAAGCCGACTCGGGCCACAACTCCAATGTCGTGTACGAACCCGAGGGCCGAGACGATATCGTAATCGTCGTCCTTCTCTGCACACAATTTATATTTAAACCAACCCTTCCTTAGGGTTTTAAAAATAAATTCCAATGTCCAAAAGTGTCCAAAAATAATAATTAAAAATAAAATAAAATTACAAGAATTAATTCTAATTACAGTTTCTAAAAAATAAAAATAAATATATACAAAATCGCCTTCTTCACGCTTTTTGGAATCCTCTTTTCTTTCCTTCTTTGGCTTCGCTTTTGTTTTCAGCACTTTCACCCTTTTTCTTAGCTTAGCTCCAAATATGAAAGCAAACAAAAACACCAAAACGCGTAAAAAGGAACAAAAATAATAAAGATAAAAATAAAACCTAAAAAACAAATCTATACACAGTCCGCGTCGGCGGCGCCAAAAATTGATGGTTTATCAAAGTTGTTGTAGTAGTGGTAAAAGAGTTGTCGTTCACTCGGACTTGTTGGAATTGATTTTAGGATTTAACAAAAAGAAATAAAAAATATACAATATTGTCACAAGATGAAGAGATGTGCTGGGACTCGGGATTCCACTAATTCTCACATTCAAGCGATTCAACTATTAATTCCAGACAATTAAAGCTCATAAAATAACAAACATCGACTCTAAATCTTTGCCAAGGTATATTTTATAAAGAATTATATGTATCTCACAAGCATGACGCATCTAAAGTACCTAAGACTAAGCATGCGGCATCTAACGAAATCACAAATAATCAAGAAAAATCATAAATCAATTATAATAGTGCAAATAGTCATAAAGTAATTAAATAGAATTACCACATGGGTGAAAAACAGCTTCCTCTGTCGTCCCAGTGATGGGTTTTAGCTCATCATGTTGGAAGCACGCTCAAAATTCATTTTTATTGCTCAAAGGAGGTGTACAAATGATGAAATGGAGAAAATAACTATTAAAATCGGGTTTGTAACAGTTATAAGTGTTACAGACCGAGCTGTTACAAAGTACGATACAAGAGAACTGTTGTTGTCACTGTAGCAAATAAGTCTGCTGCCTTGTTGTCGCTGTTACTGTAGCATGAACGACAGAAACATGTAGGTCGTTGTTCTTCGTGTTCTTCACAGCAGCAGCAGCAGCAACTTGATTTTCTCTTCTCTGCTGTGCTCTAAACTCCACCCTAACTCTCCATCCCCATTATGTGATGCCATAAGCCTATTTATACACCTTTGGACCAAGAATAATTCATCATAACTCCAAATAATCTCGTCATAACTCATATTATTCTTCACGGCCTGTTAAGGGAATAATTCCCGATTCTTCCATTTCTCATGCGTCTGAATGTGTAAAATCACTCCAAATATTTAAAAACACCTTCCTGACGATGAATAGCACGCTTCAGCCTCACGCAAACTTGCCAGATACAGCATGGAATATCCCGAGAATAACTTGCTTACCCTGTTTCACGAAATCTCCCTTTTTACGGAAACTAACACAAGTACAACCCCTGTTTGACTGAAACATCTCATTACCAAACAATATAAGCGAATAAATCCAACAAAATCTCTCGCAAATATCTTCCAGGAAATACGCAGGTGAACGGCCAAGAAAAACCGTGAACCCTGTTTTCCTTAAATCCGATTGTCCAATCCAATTCAGACGACTTAACCCATCATACCAGTCCTTCTTAAGTTAAATAAGTCCAGCCAAATCAATTTGGGTGATTGATTATCCACAAAACATCCTCAAAAACCCGAGAACAACTATCCTCTCATGTTTAGCCTCAACAGGATTATCTAGCCCAGCTCTTTCGATTCTGGAGAACATACCATCCCTGTTCAGTCAAATACTGTCGTATTGAATCCTCATAAAACACGTCCAAATCACAAACCCTAAATTCTACCATTGATGAACACAATTTCCCGCCAAAATTCCATTTCAAACCGTGAAGAAGAGGGATGTCGCCCTATCCAGAGTAGGGGTGTAAATAGCAGCTTCCTTGGGTGTTGTGGACAAATGTGGGTGCTGAGGACCAATTTGGGCTACACATAGCCTGGGTGCTTCTTAGCCAATTATGGGGTCCGTATAGCAAATATCCTCTGGGGTGCCCCGAGAAACTTTTCGAGCCGAAGTTTCCAAAAACACCTAAAAATACATAAAAAACACAATATTAGTACAAAAAATCGAGTTCCAACAATACAGACATTGAGGACAATTTAGACACAAAAATGTGTCTATCAAGGCCTAGGCTTCAAAACTTGGATAAAATATCAAGATCATGTGGGTCTATAGACCAACATGTCCTGATAATTAGCATGTTTTCAATCAAAATAGACATCGGTTGAGCTAAATTATAGCGTTCGAGTCTTTTCGAGTGTGTATTTTTCGAATGTACACTCGAAACTGCTCTAAGTAGAAAAATCTTGTTTATGTGGCCTAGACTTCAAAATTTGGCTAAAATATCAAGATTATGTGGGTCTATAGACAAACATGTCCTGATCATTAGCATGTTTCCAATCAAAATAGACACCTCTTGAGCTAAATTATAGCGTTCGAGTCTTTTCGAGTGTGTATTTTTCGAATGTACACTCGAAACTACTCTAAGTAGAAAATTCGTGTTTATGAGGCCTAGGCTTCGAAACTTGGCTAAAATATCAAGATCATGTGGGTCTATAGACCAACATGTCCTGATAATTAGCATGTTTTCAATCAAAATAGACATCTCTTGAGCTAAATTATAACTTTCGAGTCTTTTCGAGTGTGTATTTTTCGAATGTACACTCGAAACTGCTCTAAGTAGACAAATCTTGTTTATGAGGCCTAGACTTAAAAATTTAGCTAAAATATCAAGATCATCTGGGTCTATAGACCAACATGTCCTGATCCTTAGCATGTTTCCAATAAAAATAGACACCGGTTGAGATAAATTATAACGTTCAAGTATTTTTGAGTGTGTATTATTTGAATGTACACTCGAAACTGCTCTAAGTAGAAAATTCGTGTTTATGAGGCCTAGGCTTCAAAAATTAGATAACATATCAAGATCATGTGGGTCTATTGACCAACATGTCCTGATCAATAACATGTTTTCAATCAAAATAGACACCTCTTGAGCTAAATTATAGCGTTCGAGTCTTTTCGAGTGTGTATTTTTCGAATGTACACTCGAAACTACTCTAAGTAGAAAATTCGTGTTTATGAGGCCTAGGCTTCGAAACTTGGCTAAAATATCAAGATCATGTGGGTCTATAGACCAACATGTCCTGATAATTAGCATGTTTTCAATCAAAATAGACATCTCTTGAGCTAAATTATAACTTTCGAGTCTTTTCGAGTGTGTATTTTTCGAATGTACACTCGAAACTGCTCTAAGTAGACAAATCTTGTTTATGAGGCCTAGACTTAAAAATTTAGCTAAAATATCAAGATCATTTGGGTCTATAGACCAACATGTCCTGATCATTAGCATGTTTCCAATAAAAATAGACACCGGTTGAGATAAATTATAACGTTCAAGTATTTTTGAGTGTGTATTATTTAAATGTACACTCGAAACTGCTCTAAGTAGAAAATTCGTGTTTATGAGGCCTAGGCTTCAAAAATTGTATAACATATGAAGATCATGTGGGTCTATTGACCAACATGTCCTGATCAATAACATGTTTTCAATCAAAATAGACACCTCTTGAGTTAAATTATAGCGTTCGAGTCTTTTCGAGTGTGTATTTTTCGAATGTGCACTCGAAACTGCTCTAAGTAGACAAATCTTTTTTATGAGGCCTAGATTTCAAAATTTTGCTAAAATATCAAGATCATCTGGGTCTATAGACCAACATGTCCTGATCATTAGCATGTTTCCAAACAAAATAGACACCTCTTGAGCTAAATTATAGCGTTCGAGTCTTTTCGAGTGTGTATTATTCGAATGTACACTCGAAACTGCTCTAAGTAGAAAATTCGTGTTTATGAGGCCTAGGCTTCAAAACTTGGCTAAAATATCAAGATCATGTGGGTCTATAGACTAACATGTCCTGATCAATAGCATGTTTTCAATCAAAAGAGACACCTCTTGAGATAAATTATAGCGTTCGAGTCTTTTCGAGTGTGTATTATTTGAATGTACACTCGAAACTGCTCTAATTAGAAAATTCATGATTATGAGGCCTAGCCTTCAAAGCTTGGCTAACATATCAAGATCATGTGGGTCTATAGACCAACATGTCCTCATCAATAGCATGTTTTCAATCAAAATAGACACCTCTTGAGATAAATTATAGCGTTCGAGTCTTTTCGAGTGTGTATTTTTCGAATGTACACTCGAAACTGCTCTAAATAGACAAATCTTGTTTATGAGGCCTAGATATTAAAATTTTGCTAAAATATCAAGATCATCTGGGTCTATAGACCAACATGTCCTGATCATTAGCATGTTTCCAATAAAAATAGAAACCTGTTGAACTAAATAATAGCGTTCGAGTCTTTTCGAGTGTTTATTTTCCGAATGTACTCTCGAAACTGCTCTAAGTAGACAAATCATGTTTATGAGGCCTAGATTTCAAAATTTTGCTAAAATATCAAGATCATCTGGGTTTATAGACCAACATGTCCTGATCATTAGCATGTTTCCAATAAAAATAGAAACCTGTTGAGTTAAATTATAGCGTTCGAGTCTTTTCGAGTGTGTATTATTCGAATGTACACTCGAAACTGCTCTAAGTAGAAAATTCGTGTTTATGAGGCCTAGGCTTCAAAACTTGGCTAAAATATCAAGATCATGTGGGTCTATAGACCAACATGTCCTGATAATAAGCATGTTTTCAATCAAAATAGACATCGGTTGAGCTAAATTATAGCGTTCGAGTCTTTTCGAGTGTGTATTATTTGAATGTACACTCGAAACTGCTCTAAGTAGAAAATTCGTGTTTATGAGGCCTAGCCTTCAAAAATTGGATAACATATCAAGATCATGTGGGTCTATAGACCGACATGTCCTAATCAATAGCATGTTTTCAGTCAAAATAGACACCTCTTGAGCTAAATTATAGCGTTCGAGTCTTTTCGAGTGTGTATTATTCGGATGTACACTCGAAACTGCTCTAAGTAGAAAATTCGTGTTTATGAGGCCTAGGCTTCAAAACTTGGCTAAAATATCAAGATCATGTGGGTCTATAGACCAACATGTCCTGATCAATAGCATGTTTTCAATCAAAATAGACACCTCTTGAGCTAAATTATAGCGTTCGAGTCTTTTCGAGTGTATATTATTCGAATGTACACTCGAAACTGCTCTAAGTAGAAAATTCGTATTTATGAGGCCTAGCCTTAAAAACTTGGCTAACATATCAAGATCATGTGGGTCTATAGACCAACATGTCCTGATCATTAGCATGTTTCCAATCAAAATAGACACCTCTTGAGCTAAATTATAGCGTTCGAGTCTTTTCGAGTGTGTATTTTTCGAATGTACACTCGAAACTGCTCTAAGTAGACAAATCTTGTTTATCAGGCCTAGATTTCAAAATTTTCCTAAAATATCAAGATCATCTGGGTCTATAGACCAACATGTCCTGATCATTAGCATGTTTCCAATAAAAATAGAAACCTGTTGAGCTAAATTATAGCATTCGAGTCTTTTCGAGTGTGTATTATTCGAATGTACACTCGAAACTGCTCTAAGTAGAAAATTCATGTATATGAGGCCTAGGCTTCAAAACTTGGATAAAATATCAAGATCATGTGGGTCAATAGACCAACATATCCTGATAATTAGCATGTTTCCAATCAAAATAGACACCTCTTGAGCTAAATTATAACGTTCGAGTCTTTTCGAGTGTGTATTTTTCGAATGTACACTCGAAACTTCTCTAAGTAGACAAATCTTGTTTATGAGGCCTAGACTTCAAAATTTAGCTAAAATATCAAGATCATCTGGGTCTATAGACCAACATGTCCTGATCATTAGCATGTTTCCAATAAAAATAGACACCGGTTGAGCTAAATTATAGCGTTCGAGTCTTTTCGAGTGTGTATTATTTGAATGTACACTCGAAACTGCTCTAAGTAGAAAATTCGTGTTTATGAGGCCTAGCCTTCAAAACTTGGCTAACATATCAAGATCATGTGGGCTATAGACCAACATGTCCTGATCAATAGCATGTTTTCAATAAAAATAGACACCTCTTGAGATAAATTATAGCGTTCGAGTCTTTTCGAGTGTGTATTTTTCGAATGTACACTCGAAACTGCTCTAAGTAGACAAATCTTGTTTATGAGGCCTAGATTTCAAAATTTTGCTAAAATATCAAGATCATATGGGTCTATAGACCAACATATCCTGATCATTAGCATGTTTCCAATAAAAATAGAAACATGTTGAGCTAAATTATAGCGTTCGAGTCTTTTCGAGTGTGTATTATTCGAATGTACACTCGAAACTGCTCTAAGTAGAAAATTCGTGTTTATGAGGCCTAGGCTTCAAAACTTGGCTAAAATATCAAGATCATGTGGGTCTATAGACCAACATGTCTTGATCAATAGCATGTTTTCAATCAAAATAGACACCTCTTGAGCTAAATTATAGCGTTCGAGTCTTTTCGAGTGTATATTATTCGAATGTACACTCGAAACTGCTCTAAGTAGAAAATTCGTATTTATGAGGCCTAGCCTTAAAAACTTGGCTAACATATCAAGATCATGTGGGTCTATAGACCAACATGTCCTGATCATTAGCATGTTTCCAATCAAAATAGACACCTCTTGAGCTAAATTATAGCGTTCGAGTTATTTCGAGTGTGTATTTTTCGAATGTACACTCGAAACTGCTCTAAGTAGACAAATCTTGTTTATCAGGCCTATATTTCAAAATTTTCCTAAAATATCAAGATCATCTGGGTCTATAGACCAACATGTCCTGATCATTAGCATGTTTCCAATAAAAATAGAAACCTGTTGAGCTAAATTATAGCATTCGAGTCTTTTCGAGTGTGTATTATTCGAATGTACACTCGAAACTGCTCTAAGTAGAAAATTCATGTATATGAGGCCTAGGCTTCAAAACTTGGCTAAAATATCAAGATCATGTGGGTCAATAGACCAACATATCCTGATAATTAGCATGTTTCCAATCAAAATAGACACCTCTTGAGCTAAATTATAACATTCGAGTCTTTTCGAGTGTGTATTTTTCGAATGTACACTCGAAACTTCTCTAAGTAGACAAATCTTGTTTATGAGGCCTAGACTTCAAAATTTAGCTAAAATATCAAGATCATCTGGGTCTATAGACCAACATGTCCTGATCATTAGCATGTTTCCAATAAAAATAGAAACCTGTTGAGCTAAATTATAGCGTTCGAGTCTTTTCGAGTGTGTATTATTCGAATGTACACTCTAAACTGCTCTAAGTAGAAAATTCGTGTTTATGAGGCCTAGGCTTCAAAACTTGGCTAAAATATCAAGATCATGTGGGTCTATAGACCAACATGTCCTGATAATTAGCATGTTTTCAATCAAAATAGACATCTCTGGAGCTAAACTATAGCGTTCGAGTCTTTTCGAGTGTGTATTTTTTGAATGTACACTTGAAACTGCTCTATGTAGAAAAATCTTGTTTATGTGGCCTAGACTTCAAAATTTGGCTAAAATATCAAGATCATGTGGGTCTATAGACCAACATGTCCTGATAATTAGCATGTTTTCAATCAAAATAGACATCTCTTGAGATAAATTATAGCGTTCGAGTCTTTTCGAGTGTGTATTATTCGAATGTACACTCGAAACTGCTATAAGTAGAAAATTCGTGTTTATGAGGCCTAGGCTTCAAAACTTGGCTAAAATATCAAGATCATGTGGGTCTATAGACCAACATGTCCTGATCAATAGCATGTTTTCAATCAAAATAGACACCTCTTGAGCTAAATTATAGCGTTCGAGTCTTTTCGAGTGTGTATTTTTCGAATGTACACTCGAAACTGCTCTAAGTAGAAAAATCTTGTTTATGTGGCCTAGACTTCAAAATTTGGCTAAAATATCAAGATCATGTGGGTCTATAGACCAACATGTCCTGATCATTAGCATGTTTCCAATCAAAATAGACATCTCTTGAGATAAATTATAGCGTTCGAGTCTTTTCGAGTGTGTATTATTCGAATGTACACTCGAAACTGCTCTAAGTAGAAAATTCTTGTTTATGAGGCCTAGGCTTCAAAACTTGGATAAAATATCAAGATCATGTGGGTCTATAGACCAACATGTCCTGATAATTAACATGTTTTCAATCAAAATAGACACCTCTTGAGCTAAATTATAGCGTTCGAGTCTTTTCGAGTGTGTATTTTTCGAATGTACACTCGAAACTGCTCTAAGTAGAAAAATCTTGTTTATGTGGCCTAGACTTCAAAATTTGGATAAAATATCAAGATCATGTGGGTCTATAGACCAACATGTCCTGATCATTAGCATGTTTTCAATCAAAATAGATACCTCTTAAGCTAAATTATAGCGTTCGAGTCTTTTCGAGTGTGTACTTTTCGAATGTACACTCGAAATTGCTCTAAGTAGACAAATCTTGTTTATCAGGCCTAGATTTCAAAAATTTTGCTAAAATATCAAGATCATCTGGGTCTATAGACCAACATGTCCTGATCATTAGCATGTTTCCAATAGAAATAGAAACCTGTTGATCTAAATTATAGCGTTCGAGTCTTTTCGAGTGTGTATTATTCGAATGTACACTCGAAACTTGTCTAAGTAGAAAATTCGTGTTTATGAGGCCTAGGCTTCAAAACTTGGATAAAATATCAAGATCATGTGGGTCTATAGACCAACATGTCCTGATAATTAGCATGTTTTCAATCAAAATAGACACCTCTTGAGCTAAATTATAGCGTTCGAGTCTTTTCGAGTGTGTATTTTTCGAATGTACACTCGAAACTGCTCTAAGTAGAAAAATCTTGTTTATGTGGCCTAGACTTCAAAATTTGGCTAAAATATCAAGATCATGTGGGTCTATAGACCAACATGTCCTGATCAATAGCATGTTTTCAATCAAAATAGACACCTCTTGAGCTAAATTATAGCGTTCGAGTCTTTTCGAGTGTGTACTTTTCGAATGTACACTCGAAACTGCTCTAAGTAGACAAATCTTGTTTATGAGGCCTAAATTTCAAAATTTTGCTAAAATATCAAGATCATCTGGGTCTATAGACCAACATGTCCTGATCATTAGCATGTTTCCAATAAAAATAGAAACCTTTTGATCTAAATTATAGCGTTCGAGTCTTTTCGAGTGTGTATTATTCGAATGTACACTCGAAACTGCTCTAAGTAGAAAATTCGTGTTTATGAGGCCTAGGCTTCAAAACTTGGATAAAATATCAAGATCATGTGGGTATATATACCAACATGTCCTGATCATTAGCATGTTTTCAATCAAAATAGACACCTCTTGAGCTAAATTATAGCGTTCGAGTCTTTTCGAGTGTGTACTTTTCGAATGTACACTCGAAACTGCTCTAAGTAGAAAATTCGTGTTTATGAGGCCTAGATTTTAAGATCATCTGGGTCTATAGACTAACATGTCTTGATCATTAGCATGTTTCTAATCAAAATAGACACCTCTTGAGCTAAATTATAGCGTTCGAGTCTTTTCGAGTGTGTATTTTCGAATGTACACTCGAAACTGCTCTAAGTAGAAAAATCTTGTTTATGTGGCCTAGACTTCAAAATTTGGCTAAAATATCAAGATCATGTGGGTCTATAGACCAACATGTCCTGATCAATAGCATGTTTTCAATCAAAATAGACACCTCTTGAGCTAAATTATAGTGTTCGAGTCTTTTCGAGTGTGTACTTTTCGAATGTACACTCGAACCTGCTCTAAGTAGACAAATCTTGTTTATGAGGCCTAGATTTCAAAATTTTGCTAAAATATCAAGATCATCTGGGTCTATAGACCAACATGTCCTAATAATTAGCATGTTTCCAATAAAAATAGAAAATGTTGATCTAAATTATAGCGTTCGAGTCTTTTCGAGTGTGTATTATTCGAATGTACACTCGAAACTGCTCTAAGTAGAAAATTCGTGTTTATGAGGCCTAGGCTTCAAAACTTGGATAAAATATCAAGATCATGTGGGTCTATAGACCAACATGTCCTGATCATTAGCATGTTTTCAATCAAAATAGACACCTCTTGAGCTAAATTATAGCGTTCGAGTCTTTTCGAGTGTGTACTTTTCGAATGTACACTCGAAACTGCTCTAAGTAGACAAATCTTGTTTATGAGGCCTAAATTTCAAAATTTTGCTAAAATATCAAGATCATCTGGGTCTATAGACCAAAATGTCCTGATCATTAGCATGTTTCCAATAAAAATAGAAAATGTTGATCTAAATTATAGCATTCGAGTCTTTTCGAGTGTGTATTATTCGAATGTACACTCGGAACTGCTCTAAGTAGAAAATTCGTGTTTATTAGGCCTAGGCTTCAAAACTTGGATAAAATATCAAGATCATGTGGGTCTATAGACCAACATGTCCTGATCATTAGCATGTTTTCAATCAAAATAGACACCTCTTGAGCTAAATTATAGCGTTCGAGTCTTTTCGAGTGTATATTATTCGAATGTACACTCGAAACTGCTCTAAGTAGAAAATTCGTGTTTATGAGGCCTAGGCTTCAAAACTTGGATAAAATATCAAGATCATGTGGGTCTATAGACCAACATGTCCTGATCATTAGCATGTTTTCAATCAAAATAGACACCTCTTGAGCTAAATTATAGCGTTCGAGTCTTTTCGAGTGTGTACTTTTCGAATGTACACTCGAAACTGCTCTAAGTAGAAAATTCGTGTTTATGAGGCCTAGATTTTAAGATCATCTGGGTCTATAGACTAACATGTCTTGATCATTAGCATGTTTCTA
>NW_020651526.1:1290021-1290165 GCF_003573695.1 Papaver somniferum | reverse complement strand
GTTCGAGTCTTTTCGAGTGTGTACTTTTCGAATGTACACTCGAACCTGCTCTAAGTAGACAAATCTTGTTTATGAGGCCTAGATTTCAAAATTTTGCTAAAATATCAAGATCATGTGGGTCTATAGACCAACATGTCCTGATCA
>NW_020651526.1:1174700-1290011 GCF_003573695.1 Papaver somniferum | reverse complement strand
TTGAGCTAAATTATAGCGTTCGAGTCTTTTCGAGTGTATATTATTCGAATGTACACTCGAAACTGCTCTAAGTAGAAAATTCGTGTTTATGAGGCCTAGGCTTCAAAACTTGGATAAAATATCAAGATCATGTGGGTCTATAGACCAACATGTCCTGATCATTAGCATGTTTTCAATCAAAATAGACACCTCTTGAGCTAAATTATAGCGTTCGAGTCTTTTCGAGTGTGTACTTTTCGAATGTACACTCGAAACTGCTCTAAGTAGAAAATTCGTGTTTATGAGGCCTAGATTTTAAGATCATCTGGGTCTATAGACTAACATGTCTTGATCATTAGCATGTTTCTATTCAAAATAGACACCTCTTGAGCTAAATTATAGCGTTCGAGTCTTTTCGAGTGTGTATTTTCGAATGTACACTCGAAACTGCTCTAAGTAGAAAAATCTTGTTTATGTGGCCTAGACTTCAAAATTTGGCTAAAATATCAAGATCATGTGGGTCTATAGACCAACATGTCCTGATCAATAGCATGTTTTCAATCAAAATAGACACCTCTTGAGCTAAATTATAGTGTTCGAGTCTTTTCGAGTGTGTACTTTTCGAATGTACACTCGAACCTGCTCTAAGTAGACAAATCTTGTTTATGAGGCCTAGATTTCAAAATTTTGCTAAAATATCAAGATCATCTGGGTCTATAGACCAACATGTCCTGATCATTAGCATGTTTCCAATAAAAATAGAAAATGTTGATCTAAATTATAGCGTTCGAGTCTTTTCGAGTGTGTATTATTCGAATGTACACTCGAAACTGCTCTAAGTAGAAAATTCGTGTTTATGAGGCCTAGGCTTCAAAACTTGGATAAAATATCAAGATCATCTGGGTCTATAGACTAACATGTCTTGATCATTAGCATGTTTCTAATCAAAATAGACACCTCTTGAGCTAAATTATAGCGTTCGAGTCTTTTCGAGTGTGTATTTTCGAATGTACACTCGAAACTGCTCTAAGTAGAAAAATCTTGTTTATGTGGCCTAGACTTCAAAATTTGGCTAAAATATCAAGATCATGTGGGTCTATAGACCAACATGTCCTGATAATTAGCATGTTTTCAATCAAAATAGACACCTCTTGAGCTAAATTATAGCGTTCTAGTCTTTTCGAGTGTGTATTTTTCGAATGTACACTCGAAACTGCTCTAAGTAGAAAAATCTTGTTTATGTGGCCTAGACTTCAAAATTTGGCTAAAATATCAAGATCATGTGGGTCTATAGACCAACATGTCCTGATAATTAGCATGTTTCCAATCAAAATAGACACCTCTTGAGCTAAATTATAGCGTTCGAGTCTTTTCGAGTGTGTATTTTTCGAATGTACACTCGAAACTGCTCTAAGTAGAAAATTTGTGTTTATGAGACCTAGGCTTCAAAACATGGCTAAAATATCAAGATCATGTGGGTCTATAGACCAACATGTCATGATAATTAGCATGTTTCCAATCAAAATAGACATCTCTTGAGCTAAATTATAGCGTTCGAGTCTTTTCGAGTGTGTATTTTTCGAATGTACACTCGAAACTGCTCTAAGTAGAAAAATCTTGTTTATGTGGCCTAGACTTCAAAATTTGGCTAAAATATCAAGATCATGTGGGTCTATAGACCAACATGTCCTGATAATTAGCATGTTTTCAATCAAAATAGACACCTCTTGAGCTAAATTATAGCGTTCTAGTCTTTTCGAGTGTGTATTTTTCGAATGTACACTCGAAACTGCTCTAAGTAGAAAAATCTTGTTTATGTGGCCTAGACTTCAAAATTTGGCTAAAATATCAAGATCATGTGGGTCTATAGACCAACATGTCTTGATCATTAGCATGTTTCCAATCAATATAGACATCTCTTGAGATAAATTATAGCGTTCGAGTCTTTTCGAGTGTGTATTATTCGAATGTACACTCGAAACTGCTCTAAGTAGAAAATCCGTGTTTATGAGGCCTAGGCTTCAAAACTTGGATAAAATATCAAGATCATGTGGGTCTATATACCAACATGTCCTGATAATTAGCATGTTTTCAATCAAAATAGACACCTCTTGAGCTAAATTATAGCGTTCTAGTCTTTTCGAGTGTGTATTTTTTGAATGTACACTTGAAACTGCTCTAAGTAGAAAAATCTTGTTTATTTTGCCTAGACTTCAAAATTTGGCTAAAATAACAAGATCATGTGGGTCTATAGACCAACATGTCCTGATCAATAGCATGTTTTCAATCAAAATAAACACCTCTGGAGCTAAATTATAGCGTTCGAGTCTTTTCGAGTGTGTATTTTTCGAATGTACACTCGAAACTGCTCTAAGTAGAAAAATCTTGTTTATGTGGCCTAGACTTCAAAATTTGGCTAAAATATCAAGATCATGTGGGTCTATAGACCAACATGTCCTGATCATTAGCATGTTTCCAATCAAAATAGACACCTCTTGAGCTAAATTATAGTGTTCTAGTCTTTTCGAGTGTGTATTTTTCGAATATACACTCGAAACTGCTCTAAGTAGAAAATTCGTGTGTATGAGGCCTAGGCTTCAAAACTTGGCTAAAATATCAAGATCATGTGGGTCTATAGACCAACATGTCCTTATTAATAGCATGTTTTCAATCAAAATAGACACCTCTTGAGCTAAATTATAGCGTTCGAGTCTTTTCGAGTGTGTATTTTTCGAATGTACACTCGAAACTGCTCTAAGTAGAAAAATCTTGTTTATGTGGCCTAGACTTCAAAATTTGGCTAAAATATCAAGATCATGTGGGTCTATAGACCAACATGTCCTGATCATTAGCATGTTTCCAATCAAAATAGACACCTCTTGAGCTAAATTATAGCGTTCTAGTATTTTCGAGTGTATATTTTTCGAATGTACACTCGAAACTGCTCTAAGTAGAAAAATTTTGTTTATGAGGCCTAGGCTTCAAAACTTTGCTAAAATATCAAGATCATGTGGGTCTATAGACCAACATGTCCTGATAATTAGCATGTTTTCAATCAAAATAGACATCTCTGGAGCTAAATTATAGCGTTCGAGTCTTTTCGAGTGTGTATTTTTTGAATGTACACTTGAAACTGCTCTAAGTAGAAAAATCTTGTTTATGTGGCCTAGACTTCAAAGTTTTGGCTAAAATATCAAGATCATGTGGGTCTATAGACCAACATGTCCTGATAATTAGCATGTTTTCAATCAAAATAGACATCTCTGGAGCTAAATTATAGCGTTCGAGTCTTTTCGAGTGTGTATTTTTTGAATGTACACTTGAAACTGCTCTAAGTAGAAAAATGTTGTTTATGTGGCCTAGACTTTAAAATTTGGCTAAAATATCAAGATCATGTGGGTCTATAGACCAACATGTCCTGATCATTAGCATGTTTTCAATCAAAATAGACACCTCTTGAGCTAAATTATAGCGTTCGAGTCTTTTCGAGTGTGTATTTAATGAATGTACACTCGAAACTGCTCTAAGTAGACAAATCTTGTTTATGAGGCCTAGGCTTCAAAATTTGGCTAAAATATCAAGATCATGTGGGTCTATAGACCAACATGTTCTGATCATTAGCATGTTTTCAATCAAGATAGACACCTGTTAATCTAAATTATAGCGTTCGAGTCTGTTCGAGTGTGTATTATTCGAATGTACACTCGAAACTGCTCTAAGTAGAAAATTCGTGTTTATGAGGCCTAGGCTTCAAAACTTGGATAAAATATCAAGATCATGTGGGTCTATAGACCAACATGTCCTGATAATGAGCATGTTTTCAATTAAAATAGACACCTCTTGAGCTAAATTATAGCGTTCGAGTCTTTTCGATTGTGTATTTTTCGAATGTACACTCGAAACTGCTCTAAGTAGAAAAATCTTGTTTATTTGGCCTAGACTTCAAAATTTGGCTAAAATATCAAGATCATGTGGGTCTATAGACCAACATGTCCTGATAATTAGCATGTTTTCAATCAAAATAGACACCTCTTGAGCTAAATTATAGCGTTCGAGTCTTTTCGAGTGTGTATTTTTCGAATGTACACTCGAAACTGCTCTAAGTAGAAAAATCTTGTTTATGTGGCCTAGACTTCAAAATTTGGCTAAAATATCAAGATCATGTGGGTCTATAGACCAACATGTCCTGATCATTAGCATGTTTTCAATCAAAATAGACACCTCTTGAGCTAATTTATAGCTTTCGAGTCTTTTCGAGTGTGTATTTTTCGAATGTACACTCGAAACTGCTCTAAGTAGTAAAAATCTTGTTTATGAGGCCTAGACTTCAAAATTTGGCTAAAATATCAAGATCATGTGGGTCTATAGACCAACATGTCCTGATCATTAGCATGTTTTCAATCAAAATAGAAACATGTTGAGCTAAATTATAGCGTTCGAGTCTTTTCGAGTGTGTACTTTTCGAATGTACTTTCGAAACTGCTCTAAGTAGAAAAATCTTGTTTATGTGGCCTAGACTTCAGAATTTGGCTAAACTATCAAGATCATGTGGGTCTATAGACCAACATGTCCTGATCATTAGCATGTTTTCAATCAAAATAGACACCTCTTGAGCTAAATTATAGCGTTCGAGTCTTTTCGAGTGTGTACTTTTCGAATGTACACTCGAAACTGCTCTAAGTAGACAAATCTTGTTTATGAGGCCTAAATTTCAAAATTTTGCTAAAATATCAAGATCATCTGGGTCTATAGACCAAAATGTCCTGATCATTAGCATGTTTCCAATAAAAATAGAAAATGTTGATCTAAATTATAGCGTTCGAGTCTTTTCGAGTGTGTATTATTCGAATGTACACTCGAAACTGCTCTAAGTAGAAAATTCGTGTTTATGAGGCCTAGGCTTCAAAACTTGGATAAAATATCAAGATCATGTGGGTCTATAGACCAACATGTCCTGATCATTAGCATGTTTTCAATCAAAATAGACACCTCTTGAGCTAAATTATAGCGTTCGAGTCTTTTCGAGTGTGTACTTTTCGAATGTACACTCGAACCTGCTCTAAGTAGAAAAATCTTGTTTATGAGGCCTAGATTTCAAAATTTGGCTAAAATATCAAGATCATGTGGGTCTATAGACCAACATGTCCTGATAATTAGCATGTTTTCAATCAAAATAGACACCTCTTGAGCGAAATTATAGCGTTCGAGTCTTTTCGAGTGTGTATTTTTCGAATGTACACTCGAAACTGCTCTAAGTAGAAAAATCTTGTTTATGTGGCCTAGACTTCAAAATTTGGCTAAAATATCAAGATCATGTGGGTCTATAGACCAACATGTCCTGATCAATAGCATGTTTTCAATCAAAATAGACACCTCTTGAGCTAAATTATAGTGTTGAAGTCTTTTCGAGTGTGTACTTTTCGAATGTACACTCGAACCTGCTCTAAGTAGACAAATCTTGTTTATGAGGCCTAGATTTCAAAATTTTGCTAAAATATCAAGATCATCTGGGTCTATAGACCAACATGTCCTGATCATTAGCATGTTTCCAATAAAAATAGAAACCTTTTGATCTAAATTATAGCGTTCGAGTCTTTTCGAGTGTGTATTATTCGAATGTACACTCGAAACTGCTCTAAGTAGAAAATTCGTGTTTATGAGGCCTAGGCTTAAAAACTTGGATAAAATATCAAGATCATGTGGGTCTATAGGCCAACATGTCCTGATAATTAGCATGTTTTCAATCAAAATAGACACCTCTTGAGATAAATTATAGCGTTCGAGTCTTTTCGAGTGTGTATTTTTCGAATGTACACCCGAAACTGCTTTAAGTAGAAAAATCTTGTTTATGTGGCCTAGACTTCAAAATTTGGCTAAAATATCAAGATCATGTGGGTCTATTGACCAACATGTCCTGATCAAAAGCATGTTTTCAATCAAAATAGACACCTCTTGAGCTAAATTATAGCGTTCGAGTCTTTTCGAGTGTGTACTTTTCGAATGTACACATGAAACTGCTCTAAGTAGACAAATCTTGTTTATGAGGCCTAGATTTCAAAATTTTGCTAAAATATCAAGATCATCTGGGTCTATAGACCAACATTTCCTGATCATTAGCATGTTTCCAATAAAAATAGAAACCTTTTGATCTAAATTATAGCGTTCGAGTCTTTTCGAGTGTGTATTATTCGAATGTACACTCGAAACTGCTCTAAGTAGAAAATTCGTGTTTATGAGGCCTAGGCTTCAAAACTTGGATAAAATATCAAGATCATGTGGGTCTATAGACCAACATGTCCTGATCATTAGCATGTTTTCAATCAAAATAGACACCTCTTGAGCTAAATTATAGCGTTCGAGTCTTTTCGAGTGTGTATTTTTCGAATGTACACTCGAAACTGCTCTAAGTAGAAAAATCTTGTTTATGTGGCCTAGACTTCAAAATTTGGCTAAAATATCAAGATCATGTGGGTCTATAGACCAACATGTCCTGATCAATAGCATGTTTTCAATCCAAATAGACACCTCTTGAGTTAAATTATAGCTTTCGAGTCTTTTCGAGTGTGTACTTTTCGAATTTACACTCGAACCTGCTCTAAGTAGACAAATCTTGTTTATGAGGCCTAGATTTCAAAATTTTGCTAAAATATCAAGATTATCTGGGTCTATAGACCAACATGTCCTGATCATTAGCATGTTTCCAATAAAAATAGAAACCTGTTGATCTAAATTATAGTGTTCGAGTCTTTTCGAGTGTGTATTATTCGAATGTACACTCGAAACTGCTCTAAGTAGAAAATTCGTGTTTATGAGGCCTAGGCTTCAAAACTTGGATAAAATATCAAGATCATGTGGGTCTATAGACCAACATGTCCTGATCATTAGCATGTTTTCAATCAAAATAGACACCTCTTGAGCTAAATTATAGCGTTCGAGTCTTTTCGAGTGTGTACTTTTCGAATGTACACTCGAAACTGCTCTAAGTAGACAAATCTTGTTTATGAGGCCTAAATTTCAAAATTTTGCTAAAATATCAAGATCATCTGGGTCTATAGACCAAAATGTCCTGATCATTAGCATGTTTCCAATAAAAATAGAAAATGTTGATCTAAATTATAGCATTCGAGTCTTTTCGAGTGTGTATTATTCGAATGTACACTCGGAACTGCTCTAAGTAGAAAATTCGTGTTTATTAGGCCTAGGCTTCAAAACTTGGATAAAATATCAAGATCATGTGGGTCTATAGACCAACATGTCCTGATCATTAGCATGTTTTCAATCAAAATAGACACCTCTTGAGCTAAATTATAGCGTTCGAGTCTTTTCGAGTGTGTACTTTTCGAATGTACACTCGAAACTGCTCTAAGTAGAAAATTCGTGTTTATGAGGCCTAGATTTTAAGATCATCTGGGTCTATAGACTAACATGTCTTGATCATTAGCATGTTTGTAATCAAAATAGACACCTCTTGAGCTAAATTATAGCGTTCGAGTCTTTTCGAGTGTGTATTTTCGAATGTACACTCGAAACTGCTCTAAGTAGAAAAATCTTGTTTATGTGGCCTAGACTTCAAAATTTGGCTAAAATATCAAGATCATGTGGGTCTATAGACCAACATGTCCTGATCATTAGCATGTTTCCAATCAAAATAGACATCTCTTGAGCTAAATGATAACGTTCGAGTCTTTTCGAGTGTGTATTATTTGAATGTACACTCGAAACTGCTCTAAGTAGAAAATTCGTGTTTATGAGGCCTAGCCTTCAAAACTTGGCTAATATATCAAGATCATGTGGGTATATAGACCAACATGTCCTGATCAATAGCATGTTTTCAATCAAAATAGACACCTCTTGAGCTAAATTATAGCGTTCGAGTCTTTTCGAGTGTGTATTTTTCGAATGTACACTCGAAACTGCTCTAAGTAGAAAAATCTTGTTTATGTGGCCTAGACTTCAAAATTTGGCTAAAATATCAAGATCATGTGGGTCTATAGACCAACATGTCCTGATCAATAGCATTTTTCAATCAAAATAGACACCTCTTGAGATAAATTATAGCGTTCGAGTCTTTTCGAGTGTGTATTTTTCGAATGTACACTCGAAACTGCTCTAAGTAGAAAAATCTTGTTTATGTGGCCTAGACTTCAAAATTTGGCTAAAATATCAAGATCATGTGGGTCTATAGACCAACATGTCCTGATCATTAGCATGTTTCCAATCAAAATAGACATCTCTTGAGCTAAATTATAACGTTCGAGTCTTTTCGAGTGTGTATTATTTGAATGTACACTCGAAACTTCTCTAAGTAGAAAATTCGTGTTTATGAGGCCTAGCCTTCAAAACTTGGCTAATATATCAAGATCTCTTCTGGGTCTATAGACCAACATGTCCTGATCATTAGCATGTTTCCTATAAAAATAGACACCGGTTGAGCTAATTTATAGCGTTCGAGTCTTTTCGAGTGTGTATTTTTCGAATGTACACTCGAAACTGCTCTAAGTAGAAAAATCTTGTTTATGTGGCCTAGACTTCAAAATTTGGCTAAAATATCAAGATCATGTGGGTCTATAGACCAACATGTCCTGATCATTAGCATGTTTCCAATAAAAATAGAAACCTGTTGATCTAAATTATAGCGTTCGATTCTTTTCGAGTGTGCATTATTCGAATGTACACTCGAAACTGCTCTAAGTAGAAAATCCGTGTTTATGAGGCCTAGGCTTCAAAACTTGGATAAAATATCAAGATAATGTGGGTCTATAGACCAACATGTCCTGATAATTAGCATGTTTTCAATCAAAATAGACACCTCTTGAGCTAAATTATAGCGTTCTAGTCTTTTCGAGTGTGTATTTTTCGAATGTACACTCGAAACTGCTCTAAGTAGAAAAATCTTGTTTATGTGGCCTAGACTTCAAAATTTGGCTAAAATATCAAGATCATGTGGGTCTATAGACCAACATGTCCTGATCAATAGCATGTTTTCAATCAAAATAGACACCTCTTGAGCTAAATTATAACGTTCGAGTCTTTTCGAGTGTGTATTTTTCGAATGTACACTCGAAACTGCTCTAAGTAGAAAAATCTTGTTTATGTGGCCTAGACTTCAAAATTTGGCTAAAATCTCAAGATCATGTGGGTCTATAGACCAACATGTCCTGATCAATAGCATGTTTTCAATCTAAATAGACACCTCGTGAGCTAAATTATAGCGTTCGAGTCTTTTCGAGTGTGTATTTTTCGAATGTACACTCGAAACTGCTCTAAGTAGAAAAATCTTGTTTATGTGGCCTAGACTTCAAAATTTGGCTAAAATATCAAGATCATGTAGGTCTATAGACCAACATGTCTTGATCATTAGCATGTTTCCAATCAAAATAGTCACCTCTTGAGCTAAATTATAGCGTTCGAGTCTTTTCGAGTGTGTATTTTTCGAATATACACTCGAAACTGCTCTAACTAGAAAATTCGTATGTATGAGGCCTACGCTTCAAAACTTGGCTAAAATATCAAGATCATGTGGGTCTATAGACCAACATGTCCTGATAATTAGCATGTTTTCAATCAAAATAGACATCTCTTGAGATAAATTATAGCGTTCGAGTCTTTTCGAGTGTGTATTTTTTGAATGTACACTTGAAACTGCTCTAAGTAGAAAAATCTTGTTTGTGTGTCCTAGACTTCAAAATTTGGCTAAAATATCAAGATCATGTGGGTCTATAGACCAACATGTCCTGATAATTAGCATGTTTTCAATCAAAATAGACATCTCTGGAGCTAAATTATAGCGTTCGAGTCTTTTCGAGTGTGTATTTTTTGAATGTACACTTGAAACTGCTCTAAGTAGAAAAATCTTGTTTATGTGTCCTAGACTTCAAAATTTGGCTAAAATATCAAGATCATGTGGGTCTATAGACCAACATGTCCTGATCAATAGCATGTTTTCAATCAAAATAGACACCTCTTGAGCTAAATTATAGCGTTCGAGTCTTTTCGAGTGTGTACTTTTCGAATGTACACTCGAAACTGCTCTAAGTAGACAAATCTTATTTATGAGGCCTAGATTTCAAAATTTTGCTAAAATATCAAGATCATCTGGGTCTATAGACCAACATGTCCTGATCATTAGCATGTTTCCAATAAAAATGGAAACTTGTTGATCTAAATTATAACGTTCGAGTCTTTTCGAGTGTGTATTATTCGAATGTACACTCGAAACTGCTCTAAGTAGAAAATTCGTGTTTATGAGGCCTAGGCTTCAAAACTTGGCTAAAATATCAAGATCATGTGGGTCTATAGACCAACATGTCCTGATAATTAGCATGTTTTCAATCAAAATAGACACCTCTTGAGATAAATTATAGCGTTCGAGTCTTTTTGAGTGTGTATTTTTCGAATGTACAGTCGAAACTGCTCTAATTAGAAAAATCTTGTTTATGTGGCCTAGATTTCAAATTTTGCTAAAATATCAAGATCATATGGGTCTATAGACCAACATATCCTGATCATTAGCATGTTTCCAATAAAAATATACACCGGTTGAGCTAAATTATAGCGTTCGAGTCTTTTCGAGTGTGTATTATTTGAATGTACACTCGAAGCTGCTCTAAGTAGAAAATTCGTGTTTATGAGGCCTAGGCTTCAAAATTGGCTAAAATATCAAGATCATGTGGGTTTATAGACTAACATGTCCTTATAATTAGCATGTTTTCAATCATAATAGACCTCTCTTGAGCTAACTTATAACGTTCGAGTCTTTTCGAGTGTGTATTTTTCGAATGTACACTCGAAACTGCTTTAAGAAGACAAATCTTGTTTATGAGGCCTAGACTTCAAAATTTAGCTAAAATATCAAGATCATCTGGGTCTATAGACCAACATGTCCTGATCATTAGCATTTTTCCAATAAAAATAGACACCGGTTGAGCTAAATTATAGCGTTCGAGTCTTTTCGAGTGTGTATTATTTGAATGTACACTTGAAACTGCTCTAAGTAGAAAATTCGTGTTTATGAGGCCTAGCCTTCAAAACTTGGATAACATATCAAGATCATGTGGGTCTATAGACCAACATGTCCTGATCAATAGCATGTTTTCAATCAATATAGACACCTCTTGAGCTAAATTATAGCGTTCGAGTCTTTTCGAGTGTGTATTTTTCGAATGTACACTCGAAACTGCTCTAAGTAGACAAATCTTGTTTATGAGGCCTAGATTTCAAAATTTTGCTAAAATATCAAGATCATATGGGTCTATAGACCAACATGTCCTGATCATTAGCATGTTTCCAATCAATATAGACACCTCTTGAGCTAAATTATAGCGTTCGAGTCTTTTCGAGTGTGTATTTTTCGAATGTACAGTCGAAAGTGCTCTAAGTAGACAAATCTTGTTTATGAGGCCTAAAATTCAAATTTTGCTAAAATATCAAGATCATCTGGGTCTATATACCAACATGTCCTGATCATTAGCATGTTTCCAATAAAAATAAAAACCTGTTGAGCTAAATTATAGCGTTCGAGTCTTTTCGAGTGTGTATTATTCGAATGTACACTCGAAACTGCTCTAAGTAGAAAATTCGTGTTTATGAGGCCTAGGCTTCAAAACTTGGCTAAAATATCAAGATCACGTGGGTCTATAGACCAACATGTCCTGATAATTAGCATGTTTTCAATCAAAACAGACACCTCTTGGGCTAAATTATAGCGTTCGAGCTTTTTCGAGTGTGTATTTTTCGAATGTACACTCGAAACTGCTCTAAGTAGACAAATCTTGTTTATGAGGCCTAGACTTCAAAATTTAGCTAAAATATCAAGATCATCTGGGTCTATAGACCAACATGTCCTGATCATTAGCATGTTTCCAATAAAAATAGACACCGGTTGAGCTAAATTATAGCGTTCGAGTCTTTTCGAGTGTGTATTATTTGAATGTACACTCGAAACTGCTCTAAGTAGAAAATTCGTGTTTATGGGGCCTAGCCTTCAAAACTTGGCTAACATATCAAGATAATGTGGGTCTATAGACCAACATGTCCTGATCAATAGCATGTTTTCAATCAAAATAGACACCTCTTCAGCTAAATTATAGCGTTCGAGTCTTTTCGAGTGTGCATTTTTCGAATGTACTCTCGAAAATGCTCTAAGTAGGCAAATCTTGTTTATGATGCCTAGATTTCAAAAATTTTCTAAAATATAAAGATCATCTGGGTCATGTTTTCAATCAAAATAGACACCTATTGAGCTAAATTATAGCGTTCAAGTCTTTTCGAGTGTGTATTATTCGAATGTACACTCGAAAAAACTCTAAGTAGGCAAATCTTGTTTATGATGCCTAGATTTCAAAAATTTTCTAAAATATAAAGATCATCTGGGTTTATAGACCAACATGTCCTGATCATTAGCATGTTTCCAATAAAAATAGAAACCTATTGAGCTAAATTATAGCGTTCAAGTCTTTTCGAGTGTGTATTATTCGAATGTACACTCGAAACTGCTCTCTAAGTAGAAAATTCGTGTTTATGAGGCCTAGGCTTCAAAACTTGGCTAAAATATCAAGATCATGTGGGTCTATAGACCAACATGTCCTGATCAATATCACGTTTTCAATCAAAATAGACACCTCTTGAGCTCAATTATAGAGTTCGAGTCTTTTCGAGTGTGTATTTTTCGAATGTACACTCGAAACTGCTCTAAGTTGAAAAATCTTGTTTATGAGGCCTAGATTTCAAAATTTTGCTAAAATATCAAGATCATCTGGGTCTATAGACCAACATGTCCTGATAATTAGCATGTTTTCATTCAAAATAAACACCTCTTGAGCTAAATTATAGCGTTCGAGTCTTTTCGAGTGTGTATTTTTCGAATGTACACTCGAAACTTCTCTAAGTAGACAAATCTTGTTTATGAGGCCTAGACTTCAAAATTTAGCTAAAATATCAAGATCATCTGGGTCTATAGACCAATATGTCCTGATCATTAGCATGTTTCCAATAAAAATAGACACCGTTTGAGCTAAATTATAGCGTTCGAGTCTTTTCGAGTGTGTATTTTTTGAATGTACACTCGAAACTGCTCTAAGTAGAAAATTCGTATTTATGAGGCCTAGCCTTCAAAACTTGGCTAACATATCAAGATCATGTGGGTCTATAGACCAACATGTCCTGATCATTAGCATGTTTCCAATCAAAATAGACACCTCTTGAGCTCAATTATAGAGTTCGAGTCTTTTCGAGTGTGTATTTTTCGAATGTACACTCGAAACTGCTCTAAGTAGACAAATCTTGTTTATGAGGCCTAGATTTAAAAATTATTCTAAAATATCAAGATCATCTGGGTCTATAGACCAACATGTCCTGATAATTAGCATGTTTTCATTCAAAATAAACACCTCCTGAGCTAAATTATAGCGTTCGAGTCTTTTCGAGTGTGTATTTTTCGAATGTACACTCGAAACTTCTCTAAGTAGACAAATCTTGTTTATGAGGCCTAGACTTCAAAATTTAGCTAAAATATCAAGATCATCTGGGTCTATAGACCAATATGTCCTGATCATTAGCATGTTTCCAATAAAAATAGACACCGGTTGAGCTAAATTATAGCGTTCGAGTCTTTTCGAGTGTGTATTTTTTGAATGTACACTCGAAACTGCTCTAAGTAGACAAATCTTGTTTATGAGCCCTAGATTTTAAAATTTTGCTAAAATATCAAGATCATCTGGGTCTATAGACCAACATGTCCTGATCATTAGCATGTTTCCAATAAAAATAGAAACCTGTTGAGCTAAATTATAGCGTTCGAGTCTTTTCGAGTGTGTATTATTCGAATGTACACTCGAAACTGCTCTAAGTAGAAAATTCGTGTTTATGAGGCCTAGGATTCAAAACTTGGCTAAAATATCAAGATCATGTGGGTCTATAGAACAACATGTCCTGATCATTAGCATGTTTCCAATAAAAATATACACCGGTTGAGCTAAATTATAGTGTTCGAGTCTTTTCGAGTGTGTATTTTTCGAATGTACACTCGAAACTGCTCCAAGTAGACAAATCTTGTTTATGAGGCCTAGATTTCAAAATTTTGCTAAAATATCAAGATCATCTGGGTCTATAGACCAACATGTCCTGATCATTAGCATGTTTCCAATAAAAATAGACACCAGTTGAGCTAAATTATAGCGTTCGAGTCTTTTCGAGTGTGTATTATTTGAATGTACACTCGAAACTGCTCTAAGTAGAAAATTCGTGTTTATGAGGCCTAGCCTTCAAAACTTGGCTAACATATCAAGATCATGTGGGTCTATAGACCAACATGTCCTGATCAATAGCATGTTTTCAATCAAAATAGACACCTCTTGAGATAAATTATAGCGTTCGAGTCTTTTCGAGTGTGTATTTTTCGAATGTACACTCGAAACTGCTCTAAATAGACAAATCTTGTTTATGAGGCCTAGATTTCAAAATTTTGCTAAAATATCAAGATCATCTGGGTCTGTAGACCAACATGTCCTGATCATTAGCATGTTTCCAATCAAAATAGACATCTCTTGAGCTAAATTATAACGTTCGAGTCTTTTCGAGTGTGAATTTTTCGAATGTACACTCGAAACTGCTCTAAGTAGACAAATCTTGTTTATGAGGCCTAGACTTCAAAATTTTGCTAAAATATCAAGATCATCTAGGTCTATAGACCAACATGTCCTGATCATTAGCATGTTTCCAATAAAAATAGAAACTTGTTGAGCTAAATTATAGCGTTCGAGTCTTTTCGAGTGTGTATTATTCGAATGTACACTCGAAACTGCTCTGTAAGTAGAAAATTCGTGTTTATGAGGCCTAGGGTTCAAAACTTGGATAAAATATCAAGATCATGTGGGTCTATAGACCAACATGTCCTGATAAGTAGCATGTTTTCAATCAAAATAGACACCTCTTGAGCTAAATTATAGCGTTCGAGTCTTTTCGAGTGTGTATTTTTCGAATGTGCACTCGAAACAGCTCTAAGTAGAAAAATCTTGTTTATGTGGCCTAGACTTCAAAACTTGGTTAAAATATCAAGATCATGTGGGTCTATAGACCAACATGTCCTGATAATTAGCATGTTTTCAATCAAAATAGACACCTCTTGAGCTAAATTATAGCGTTCGAGTCTTTTCGAGTGTGTATTTTTCGAATGTACACTCGAAACTGGTCTAAGTAGAAAAATCTTGTTTATGAGGTCTAGACTTCAAAACTTGGATAAAATATCAAGATCATGTGGGTCTATAGACCAACATGTCCTGATAATTAGCATGTTTTCAATCAAAATAGACATCTCTTGAGCTAAATTATAGCGTTAGAGTCTTTTCGAGTGTGTATTTTTCGAATGTACACTCGAAACTGCTCTAAGTAGAAAAATCTTGTTTATGTGGCCTAGACTTCAAAATTTGGCTAAAATATCAAGATCATGTGGGTCTATAGACCAACATGTCCTGATAATTAGCATGTTTTCAATCAAAATAGACACCTCTTTAGCTAAATTATAGCGTTCTAGTCTTTTCGAGTGTGTATTTTTCGAATGTACACTCGAAACTGCTCTAAGTAGAAAAATCTTGTTTATGTGGCCTAGACTTCAAAATTTGGCTAAAATATCAAGATCATGTGGGTCTATAGACCAACATGTCCTGATCATTAGCATGTTTCCAATCAATATAGACACCTCTTGAGCTAAATTATAGCGTTCGAGTCTTTTCGAGTGTGTATTTTTCGAATATACACTCGAAACTGCTCTAAGTAGAAAATTCGTGTGTATGAGGCCTAGGCTTCAAAACTTGGCTAAAATATCAAGATCATGTGGGTCTATAGACCAACATGTCCTGATAATTATCATGTTTTCAATCAAAATAGACACCTCTTGAGATAAATTATAGCGTTCTAGTCTTTTCGAGTGTGTATTTTTCGAATGTACACTCGAAACTGCTCTAAGTAGAAAAATCTTGTTTATGTGGCCTAGACTTCAAAATTTGGCTAAAATATCAAGATCATGTGGGTCTATAGACCAACATGTCCTGATCATTAGCATGTTTCCAATCAATATAGACACCTCTTGAGCTAAATTATAGCGTTCGAGTCTTTTCGAGTGTGTATTATTAGAATGTACACTCGAAACTGCTCTAAGTAGAATATCCGTGTTTATGTGGCCTAGACATCAAAATTTGGCTAAAATATCAAGATCATGTGGGTCTATAGACCAACATGTCCTGATCAATAGCATGTTTTCAATCAAAATAGACACCTCTTGAGCTAAATTATAGCGTTCGAGTCTTTTCGAGTGTGTATTTATCGAATGTACCCTCGAAACTGCTCTAAGTAGAAAAATCTTGTTTATGTGGCCTAGACTTCAAAATTTGGCTAAAATATCAAGATCATGTGGGTCTATATACCAACATGTCCTGATAATTAGCATGTTTTCAATCAAAATAGACACCTCTTGAGATAAATTATAGCGTTCGAGTCTTTTCGAGTGTGTATTTTTCGAATGTACACTCGAAACTGCTCTAAGTAGAAAAATCTTGTTTATGTGGCCTAGACTTCAAAATTTGGCTAAAATATCAAGATCATGTGGGTCTATAGACCAACATGTCCTGATCAATAGCATGTTTTCAATCAAAATAGACACCTCTTGAGCTAAATTATAGCGTTCTAGTCTTTTCGAGTGTGTATTTTTCGAATGTACACTCGAAACTGCTCTAAGTAGAAAATCCGTGTTTATGAGGCCTAGGCTTCAAATCTTGGATAAAATATCAAGATCATGTGGGTCTATAGACCAACATGTCCTGATAATTAGCATGTTTTCAATCAAAATAGACACCTCTTGAGATAAATTATAGCGTTCGAGTCTTTTCGAGTGTGTATTTTTCGAATGTACACTCGAAACTGCTCTAAGTAGAAAAATCTTGTTTATGTGGCCTAGACTTCAAAATTTGGCTAAAATATCAAGATCATGTGGGTCTATAGACCAACATGTCCTGATCAATAGCATGTTTTCAATCAAAATAGACACCTCTTGAGCTAAATTATAGCGTTCGAGTCTTTTCGAGTGTGTACTTTTCGAATGTACACTCGAAACTGCTCTAAGTAGACAAATCTTGTTTATGAGGCCTAGATTTCAAAATTTTGCTAAAATATCAAGATCATCTTGGTCTATAGACCAACATGTCCTGATCATTAGCATGTTTCCAATAAAAATAGAAACTTGTTGATCTAAATTATAGCGTTCGAGTCTTTTCGAGTGTGTATTATTCGAATGTACACTCGAAACTGCTCTAAGTAGAAAATTCGTGTTTATGAGGCCTAGGCTTCAAAACTTGGATAAAATATCAAGATCATGTGGGTCTATAGACCAACATGTCCTGATCATTAGCATGTTTTCAATCAAAATAGACACCTCTTGAGCTAAATTATAGCGTTCGAGTCTTTTCGAGTGTGTATTTTTCGAATGTACACTCGAAACTGCTCTAAGTAGAAAAATCTTGTTTATGTGGCCTAGACTTCAAAATTTGGCTAAAATATCAAGATCATGTGGGTCTATAGACCAACATGTCCTGATCAATAGCATGTTTTCAATCAAAATAGACACCTCTTGAGCTAAATTATAGCGTTCGAGTCTTTTCGAGTGTGTACTTTTCGAATGTACACTCGAAACTGCTCTAAGTAGACAAATCTTGTTTATGAGGCCTAGATTTAAAAATTTTGCTAAAATATCAAGATCATCTGGGTCTATAGACCAACATGTCCTGATCATTAGCATGTTTCCAATAAAGATAGAAACCTGTTGATCTAAATTATAGCGTTCAAGTCTTTTCGAGTGTGTATTATTCGAATGTACACTCGAAACTGCTCTAAGTAGAAAATTCGTGTTTATGAGGCCTAGGCTTCAAAACTTGGATAAAATATCAAGATCATGTGGGTCTATAGACCAACATGTCCTGATAATTAACATGTTTTCAATCAAAATAGACACCTCTTGAGCTAAATTATAGCGTTCGAGTCTTTTCGAGTGTGTACTTTTCGAATGTACACTCGAAACTGCTCTAAGTAGACAAATATTGTTTATCAGGCCTAGATTTCAAAATTATGCTAAAATGTCAAGATCATCTGGGTCTATAGACCAACATGTCCTGATCATTAGCATGTTTCCAATAAAATAGAAACCCGTTGATCTAAATTATAGCGTTCGAGTCTTTTCGAGTGTGTATTATTCGAATGTACACTCGAAACTGCTCTAAGTAGAAAATTCGTGTTTATGAGGCCTAGGCTTCAAAACTTGGATAAAATATCAAGATCATGTGGGTCTATAGACCAACATGTCCTGATAATTAACATGTTTTCAATCAAAATAGACACCTCTTGAGCTAAATTATAGCGTTCGAGTCTTTTCGAGTGTGTACTTTTCGAATGTACACTCGAAACTGCTCTAAGTAGACAAATCTTGTTTATCAGACCTAGTTTTCAAAATTTTCTAAAATATCAAGATCATCTGGGTCTATAGACCAACATGTCCTGATCATTAGCATGTTTCCAATAAAATAGAAACCTGTTGATCTAAATTATAGCGTTCGAGTCTTTTCGAGTGTGTATTATTCGAATGTACACTCGAAACTGCTCTAAGTAGAAAATTCGTGTTTATGAGGCCTAGGCTTCAAAACTTGGATAAAATATCAAGATCATGTGGGTCTATAGACCAACATGTCCTGATAATTAGCATGTTTTCAATCAAAATAGACACCTCTTGAGCTAAATTATAGCGTTCGAGTCTTTTCGAGTGTGTATTTTTCGAATGTACACTCGAAACTGCTCTAAGTAGAAAAATCTTGTTTATGTGGCCTAGACTTCAAAATTTGGCTAAAATATCAAGATCATGTGGGTCTATAGACCAACATGTCCTGATCAATAGCATGTTTTCAATCAAAATAGACACCGCTTGAGCTAAATTATAGCGTTCGAGTCTTTTCGAGTGTGTACTTTTCGAATGTACACTCGAAACTGCTCTAAGTAGACAAATCTTGTTTATGAGGCCTAGATTTCAAAATTTTGCTAAAATATCAAGATCATGTGGGTCTATAGACCAACATGTCCTGATCAATAGCATGTTTTCAATCAAAATAGACACCTCTTGAGCTAAATTATAGCGTTCGAGTCTTTTCGAGTGTGTACTTTTCGAATGTACACTCGAAACTGCTCTAAGTAGACAAATCTTGTTTATGTGGCCTAGACTTCAAAATTTGGATAAAATATCAAGATCATCTGGGTCTATAGACCAACATGTCCTGATCATTAGCATGTTTTCAATTAAAATATACACCTCTTGAGCTAAATTATGGCTTTCGAGTCTTTTCGAGTGTGTATTTTTCGAATGTACACTCGAAACTGCTCTAAGTAGAGAAATCTTGTTTATGAGGCCTAGATTTCAAAATTTTGCTAAAATATCAAGATCATGTGGGTCTATAGACCAACATGTCCTGATCAATAGCATGTTTTCAATCAAAATAGACACCTCTTGAGCTAAATTATAGCGTTCGAGTCTTTTCGAGTGTGTACTTTTCGAATGTACACTCGAAACTGCTCTAAGTAGACAAATCTTGTTTATGAGGCCTAAATTTCAAAATTTTGCTAAAATATCAAGATCATCTAGGTCTATAGACCAACATGTCCTGATCATTAGCATGTTTCCAATAAAAATAGAAAATGTTGATCTAAATTATAGCGTTCGAGTCTTTTCGAGTGTATATTATTCGAATGTACACTCGAAACTGCTCTAAGTAGAAAATTCATGTTTATGAGGCCTAGGCTTCAAAACTTGGATAAAATATCAAGATCATGTGGGTCTATAGACCAACATGTCCTGATCATTAGCATGTTTTCAATCAAAATAGACACCTCTTGAGCTAAATTATAGCGTTCGAGTCTTTTCGAGTGTGTACTTTTCGAATGTACACTCGAACCTGCTCTAAGTAGAAAAATCTTGTTTATGAGGCCTAGACTTCAAAATTTTGCTAAAATATCAAGATCATCTGGGTCTATAGACCAACATGTCCTGATCATTAGCATGTTTCCAATAAAAATAGAAACCTGTTGATCTAAATTATAGCGTTCGAGTCTTTTCGAGTGTGTATTATTCGAATGTACACTCAAAACTGCTCTAAGTAGAAAATTCGTGTTTATGAGGCCTAGGCTTCAAAACTTGGATAAAATATCAAGATCATGTGGGTCTATAGACCAACATGTCCTGATCATTAGCATGTTTTCAATCAAAATAGACACCTCTTGAGCTAAATTATAGCGTTCGAGTCTTTTCGAGTGTGTACTTTTCCAATGTACACTCGAAACTGCTCTAAGTAGACAAATCTTGTTTATGAGGCCTAGATTTCAAAATTTTGCTAAAATATCAAGATCATCTAGGCCTATAGACCAACATGTCCTGATCATTAGCATGTTTCTAATAAAAATAGAAACTTGTTGATCTAAATTATAGCGTTCGAGTCTTTTCGAGTGTGTATTATTCGAATGTACACTCGAAACTGCTCTAAGTAGAAAATTCGTGTTTATGAGGCCTAGGCTTCAAAACTTGGATAAAATATCAAGATCATGTGAGTCTATAGACCAACATGTCCTGATCATTAGCATGTTTTCAATCAAAATAGACACCTCTTGAGCTAAATTATAGCGTTCGAGTCTTTTCGAGTGTGTACTTTTCGAATGTACACTCGAAACTGCTCTAAGTAGACAAATCTTGCTTATGAGGCCTAGATTTCAAAATTTTGCTAAAATATCAAGATCATCTAGGCCTATAGACCAACATGTCCTGATCATTAGCATGTTTCTAATAAAAATAGAAACTTGTTGATCTAAATTATAGCGTTCGAGTCTTTTCGAGTGTGTATTATTCGAATGTACACTCGAAACTGCTCTAAGTAGAAAATTCGTGTTTATGAGGCCTAGGCTTCAAAACTTGGATAAAATATCAAGATCATGTGGGTCTATAGACCAACATGTCTTGATCATTAGCATGTTTTCAATCAAAATAGACACCTCTTGAGCTAAATTATAGCGTTCGAGTCTTTTCGAGTGTGTACTTTTCGAATGTACACTCGAACCTGCTCTAAGTAGACAAATCTTGTTTATGAGGCCTAGATTTCAAAATTTTGCTAAAATATCAAGATCATGTGGGTCTATAGACCAACATGTCCTGATCAATAGCATGTTTTCAATCAAAATAGACACCTCTTCAGCTAAATTATAGCGTTCGAGTCTTTTCGAGTGTGTACTTTTCGAATGTACACTCGAAACTGCTCTAAGTAGACAAATCTTGTTTATGAGGCCTAAATTTCAAAATTTTGCTAAAATATCAAGATCATCTGGGTCTATAGACCAACATGTCCTGATCATTAGCATGTTTCCAATAAAAATAGAAACCTGTTGATCTAAATTATAGCGTTCGAGTCTTTTCGAGTGTGTATTATTCGAATGTACACTCGAAACTGCTCTAAGTAGAAAATTCGTGTTTATGAGGCCTAGGCTTCAAAACTTGGATAAAATATCAAGATCATGTGGGTCTATAGACCAACATGTCCTGATCATTAGCATGTTTTCAATCAAAATAGACACCTCTTGAGCTAAATTATAGCGTTCGAGTCTTTTCGAGTGTGTATTTTTCGAATGTACACTCGAAACTTCTGTAAGTAGAAAAATCTTGTTTATGTGGCCTAGACTTCAAAATTTGGCTAAAATATCAAGATCATGTGGGTCTATAGACCAACATGTCCTGATCAATAGCATGTTTTCAATAAAAATAGACACCTCTTGAGCTAAATTATAGCGTTCGAGTCTTTTCGAGTGTGTACTTTTCGAATGTACACTCGAACCTGCTCTAAGTAGACAAATCTTGTTTATGAGGCCTAGATTTCAAAATTTTGCTAAAATATCAAGATCATCTGGGTCTATAGACCAACATGTCCTGATCATTAGCATGTTTCCAATAAAAATAGAAAATGTTGATCTAAATTATAGCGTTCGAGTCTTTTCGAGTGTGTATTATTCGAATGTACACTCGAAACTGCTCTAAGTAGAAAATTCGTGTTTATGAGGCCTAGGCTTCAAAACTTGGATAAAATATCAAGATCATCTGGGTCTATAGACTAACATGTCTTGATCATTAGCATGTTTCTAATCAAAATAGACACCTCTTGAGCTAAATTATAGCGTTCGAGTCTTTTCGAGTGTGTATTTTTCGAATGTACACTCGAAACTGCTCTAAGTAGAAAAATCTTGTTTATGTGGCCTAGACTTCAAAATTTGGCTAAAATATCAAGATCATGTGGGTCTATAGACCAACATGTCCTGATAATTAGCATGTTTTCAATCAAAATAGACACCTGTTGAGCTAAATTATAGCGTTCGAGTCTTTTCGAGTGTGTATTTTTCTAATGTACACTCGAAACTGCTCTAAGTAGAAAAATCTTGTTTATGTGGCCTAGACTTCAAAATTTGGCTAAAATATCAAGATCATGTGGGTCTATAGACCAACATGTCCTGATCAATAGCATGTTTTCAATCAAAATAGACACCTCTTGAGCTAAACTATAGCGTTCGAGTCTTTTCGAGTGTGTACTTTTCGAATGTACACTCGAAACTGCTCTAAGTAGAAAAATCTTGTTTATGAGGCCTAGATTTCAAAATTTTGCTAATATATCAAGATCATCTGGGTCTACAGACCAACATGTCCTGATCATTAGCATGTTTCCAATAAAAATAGAAACTTGTTGATCTAAATTATAGCGTTCGAGTCTTTTCGAGTGTGTATTATTCGAATGTACACTCGAAACTGCTCTAAGTAGAAAAATCTTGTTTATGTGGCCTAGACTTCAAAATTTGGCTAAAATATCAAGATCATGTGGGTCTATAGACCAACATGTCCTGATCATTAGCATGTTTCCAATCAATATAGACACCTCTTGAGCTAAATTATAGCGTTCGAGTCTTTTCGAGTGTGTATTTTTCGAATGTACACTCGAAACTGCTCTAAGAAGAAAAATCTTGTTTATGTGGCATAGACTTCAAAATTTGGTTAAAATATCAAGATCATGTGGGTCTATAGACCAACATGTCCTGATCAATAGCATGTTTTCAATCAAAATAGACACCTGTTGAGCTAAATTATAGCGTTCGAGTCTTTTCGAGTGTGTATTATTCGAATGTACACTCGAAACTGCTCTAAGTAGAAAATTTGTGTTTATGAGGCCTAGGCTTCAAAACTTGGCTAAAATATCAAGATCATGTGGGTCTATAGACCAACATGTCCTGATAATTAGCATGTTTTCAATCAAAATAGACATCTCTGGAGCTAAATTATAGCGTTCGAGTCTTTTCGAGTGTGTATTTTTTGAATGTACACTTGAAACTGCTCTAAGTAGAAAATTCTTGTTTATGTGGCCTAGACTTCAAAATTTGGCTAAAATATCAAGATCATGTGGGTCTATAGACCAACATGTCCTGATCAAAAGCATGTTTTCAATCAAAATAGACACCTCTTGAGCTAAATTATAGCGTTCGAGTCTTTTCGAGTGTGTATTTTTCGAATGTACACTCGAAACTGCTCTAAGTAGAAAAATCTTGTTTATGTGGCCTAGACTTCAAAATTTGGCTAAAATATCAAGATCATGTGGGTCTATAGACCAACATGTCCTGATAATTAGCATGTTTTCAATCAAAATAGACATCTCTGGAGCTAAATTATAGCGTTCGAGTCTTTTCGAGTGTGTATTTTTTGAATGTACACTTGAAACTGCTCTAAGTAGAAAAATCTTGTTTATGTGGCCTAGACTTCAAAATTTGGCTAAAATATCAAGATCATGTGGGTCTATAGACCAACATGTCCTGATCAAGAGCATGTTTTCAATCAAAATAGACATCTCTAGAGCTAAATTATAGCGTTCGAGTCTTTTCGAGTGTGTATTTTTCGAATGTACACTCGAAACTGCTCTAAGTAGAAAATTTGTGTTTATGAGGCCTAGGCTTCAAAACTTGGCTAAAATATCAAGATCATGTGGGTCTATAGACCAACATGTCCTGATAATTAGCATGTTTTCAATCAAAATAGACACCTCTTGAGCTAAATTATAGCGTTCGAGTCTTTTCGAGTGTGTATTTTTCGAATGTACACTCGAAACTGCTCTAAGTAGAAAAATCTTGTTTATGTGGCCTAGACTTCAAAATTTGGCTAAAATATCAAGATCATGTGGGTCTATAGACCAACATGTCCTGATAATTAGCATGCTTTCAATCAAAATAGACATCTATTGAGATAAATTATAGCGTTCGAGTCTTTTCGAGTGTGTATTATTCGAATGTACACTCGAAACTGCTCTAAGTAGAAAATCCGTGTTTATGAGGCCTAGGCTTCAAAACTTGGATAAAATATCAAGATCATGTGGGTCTATATACCAACATGTCCTGATAATTAGCATGTTTTCAATCAAAATAGACACCTCTTGAGCTAAATTATAGCGTTCGAGTCTTTTCGAGTGTGTATTTTTCGAATGTACACTCGAAACTGCTCTAAGTAGAAAAATCTTGTTTATGTGGCCTAGACTTCAAAATTTGGCTAAAATATCAAGATCATGTGGGTCTATAGACCAACATGTCCTGATAATTAGTATGTTTTCAATCAAAATAGACATCTCTTGAGATAAATTATAGCGTTCGAGTCTTTTCGAGTGTGTGTTATTCGAATGTACACTCGAAACTGCTCTAAGTAGAAAATCCGTGTTTATGAGGCCTAGGCTTCAAAACTTGGATAAAATATCAAGATCATGTGGGTCTATATACCAACATGTCCTGATAATTAGCATGTTTTCAATCAAAATAGACACCTCTTGAGCTAAATTATAGCGTTCGAGTCTTTTCGAGTGTGTATTATTCGAATGTACACTCGAAACTGCTCTAAGTAGAATATCCGTGTTTATGTGGCCTAGACTTCAAAATTTGGCTAAAATATCAAGATCATGTGGGTCTATAGACCAACATGTCCTGATCAATAGCATGTTTTCAATCAAAATAGACATCTCTGGAGCTAAACTATAGCGTTCGAGTCTTTTCGAGTGTGTATTTTTTGAATGTACACTTGAAACTGCTCTAAGTAGAAAAATCTTGTTTATGTGGCCTAGACTTCAAAATTTGGCTAAAATATCAAGATCATGTGGGTCTATAGACCAACATGTCCTGATAATTAGCATGTTTTCAATCAAAATAGACATCTCTTGAGATAAATTATAGCGTTCGAGTCTTTTCGAGTGTGTATTATTCGAATGTACACTCGAAACTGCTCTAAGTAGAAAAATCTTGTTTATGTGGCCTAGACTTCAAAATTTGGCTAAAATATCAAGATCATGTGGGTCTATAGACCAACATGTCCTGATCAATAGCATGTTTTCAATCAAAATAGACACCTCTTGAGCTAAATTATAGCGTTCGAGTCTTTTAGAGTGTGTATTTTTCGAATATACACTCGAAACTGCTCTAAGTAGAAAATTCGTGTGTATGAGGCCTAGGCTTCAAAACTTGGATAAAATATCAAGATCATGTGGGTCTATAGACCAACATGTCCTGATAATTAGCATGTTTTCAATCAAAATAGACATCTCTTGAGATAAATTATAGCGTTCGAGTCTTTTCGAGTGTGTATTATTCGAATGTACACTCGAAACTGCTCTAAGTATAAAAACCGTGTTTATGAGGCCTAGGCTTCAAAACTTGGATAAAATATCAAGATCATGTGGGTCTATATACCAACATGTCCTGATAATTAGCATGTTTTCAATCAAAATAGACACCTCTTGAGCTAAATAATAGCGTTCGAGTCTTTTCGAGTGTGTATTTTTCGAATGTACACTCGAAACTGCTCTAAGTAGAAAAATCTTGTTTATGTGGCCTAGACTTCAAAATTTGGCTAAAATATCAAGATCATGTGGGTCTATAGACCAACATGTCCTGATCATTAGCATGTTTCCAATCAATATAGACACCTCTTGAGCTAAATTATAGCGTTTGAGTCTTTTCGAGTGTGTATTTTTCGAATATACACTCGAAACTGCTCTAAGTAGAAAATTCGTGTGTATGAGGCCTAGGCTTCAAAACTTGGCTAAAATATCAAGATCATGTGGGTCTATAGACCAACATGTCCTGATAATTAGCATGTTTTCAATCAAAATAGACATCTCTTGAGATAAATTATAGCGTTCTAGTCTTTTCGAGTGTGTATTTTCCGAATGTACACTCGAAACTGCTCTAAGTAGAAAAATCTTGTTTATGTGGCCTAGACTTCAAAATTTGGCTAAAATATCAAGATCATGTGGGTCTATAGACCAACATGTCCTGATCATTAGCATGTTTCCAATCAATATAGACACCTCTTGAGCTAAATTATAGCTTTCGAGTCTTTTCGAGTGTGTATTATTCGAATGTACACTCGAAACTGCTCTAAGTAGAAAATCCGTGTTTATGAGGCCTAGGCTTCAAAACTTGGATAAAATATCAAGATCATGTGGGTCTATATACCAACATGTCCTGATAATTAGCATGTTTCAAATCAAAATAGACACCTCTTGAGCTAAATTATAGTGTTCTAGTCTTTTCGAGTGTGTATTTTTCCAATGTACACTCGAAACTGCTCTAAGTAGAAAAATCTTGTTTATGTGGCCTAGACTTCAAAATTTGGCTAAAATATCAAGATCATGTGGGTCTATAGACCAACATGTCCTGATCATTAGCATGTTTCCAATCAAAATAGACACCTCTGGAGCTAAATTATAGCGTTCGATTCTTTTCGAATGTGTATTTTTCGAATGTACACTCGAAACTGCTCTAAGTAGAAAAATCTTGTTTATGTGGCCTAGACTTCAAAATTTGGCTAAAATATCAAGATCATGTGGGTCTATAGACCAACATGTCCTGATCATTAGCATGTTTCCAATCAAAATAGACACCTCTTGAGCTAAATTACAGCGTTCTAGTCTTTTCGAGTGTGTATTTTTCGAATGTACACTCGAAACTGCTCTAAGTAGAAAAATCTTGTTTATGTGGCCTAGACTTCAAAATTTGGCTAAAATATCAAGATCATGTGGGTCTATAGACCAACATGTCCTGATCATTAGCATGTTTCCAATCACAATAGACACCTCTTGAGCTAAATTATAGTGTTCTAGTCTTTTCGAGTGTGTATTTTTCGAATGTACACTCGAAACTGCTCTAAGTAGAAAAATCTTGTTTATGTGGCCTAGACTTCAAAATTTGGCTAAAATATCAAGATCATGTGGGTCTATAGACCAACATGTCCTGAACAATAGCATGTTTTCAATCCAAATAGACACCTCTGGAGCTAAATTATAGCATTCGAGTCTTTTCGAGTGTGTATTTTTCGAATGTACACTCGAAACTGCTCTAAGTAGAAAAATCTTGTTTATGTGGCCTAGACTTCAAAATTTGGCTAAAATATCAAGATCATGTGGGTCTATAGACCAACATGTCCTGATCATTAGCATGTTTCCAATCAAAATAGACACCTCTTGAGCTAAATTATAGTGTTCTAGTCTTTTCGAGTGTGTATTTTTCGAATGTACACTCGAAACTGCTCTAAGTAGAAAAATCTTGTTTATGTGGCCTAGACTTCAAAATTTGGCTAAAATATCATGATCTTGTGGGTCTATAGACCAACATGTCCTGATCATTAGCATGTTTCCAATCAAAATAGACACCTCTTGAGCTAAATTATAGCGTTCTAGTCTTTTCGAGTGTGTATTTTTCGAATGTAGACTCGAAACTGCTCTAAGTAGAAAATTTGTGTTTATGAGGCCTAGGCTTCAAAACTTGGCAAAAATATCAAGATCATATGGGTCGATAGACCAACATGTCCTGATAATTAGCATGTTTTCAATCAAAATAGACATCTATGGAGCTAAATTATAGCGTTCGAGTCTTTTCGAGTGTGTATTTTTCGAATGTACACTCGAAACTGCTCTAAGTAGAAAAATCTTGTTTATGTGGCCTAGACTTCAAAATTTGGCTAAAATATCAAGATCATGTGGGTCTATAGACCAACATGTCCTGATCATTAGCATGTTTTCAATCAAAATAGACACCTCTCGAGCTAAATTATAGCGTTCGAGTCTTTTCGAGTGTGTATTTTTCGAATGTACACTCGAGACTGGTCTAAGTAGAAAAATCTTGTTTATGTGGCCTAGACTTCAAAATTTGGCTAAAATATCAAGATCATGTGGGTCTATAGACCAACATGTCCTGATCAATAGCATGTTTTCAATCAAAATAGACACCTCTTGAGCTAAATTATAGCGTTCGAGTCTTTTCGAGTGTGTACTTTTCGAATGTACACTCGAAACTGCTCTAAGTAGACAAATCTTGTTTATGAGGCCTAGATTTCAAAATTTTGCTAAAATATCAAGATCATTTGGGCCTATAGACCAACATGTCCAGATCATTAGCATGTTTCCAATAAAAATAGAAACTTGTTGATCTAAATTATAGCGTTCGAGTCTTTTCGAGTGTGTATTATTCGAATGTACACTCGAAACTGCTCTAAGTAGAAAATTCGTGTTTATGAGGCCTAGGCTTCAAAACTTGGATAAAATATCAAGATCATGTGGGTCTATAGACCAACATGTCCTGATCATTAGCATGTTTTCAATCAAAATAGACACCTCTTGAGCTAAATTATAGCGTTCGAGTATTTTCGAGTGTGTATTTTTCGAATGTACACTCGAAACTGCTCTAAGTAGAAAAATCTTGTTTATGTGGCCTAGACTTCAAAATTTGGCTAAAATATCAAGATCATGTGGGTCTATAGACCAACATGTCCTGATCATTAGCATGTTTTCAATCAAAATAGACACCTCTTGAGCTAAATTATAGCGTTCGAGTCTTTTCGAGTTTGTATTTTTCGAATGTACACTCGAAACTGCTCTAAGTAGAAAATTCGTGTTTATGAGGCCTAGGCTTCAAAACTTGGATAAAATATCAAGATCATGTGGGTCTATAGACCATTAGCATGTTTTCATTAGCATGTTTTCAATCAAAATAGAAACCTGTTGATCTAAATTATAGCGCTCGAGTCTTTTCGAGTGTGTATTATTCGAATGTACACTCGAAACTGCTCTAAGTAGAAAATTCGTGTTTATGAGGCCTAGGCTTCAAAACTTGGATAAAATATCAAGATCATGTGGGTCTATAGACCAACATGTCCTGATCATTAGCATGTTTTCAATCAAAATAGACACCTCTTGAGCTAAATTATAGCGTTCGAGTCTTTTCGAGTGTGTACTTTTGGAATGTACACATGAAACTGCTCTAAGTAGACAAATCTTGTTTATGTGGCCTAGACTTCAAAATTTGGCTAAAATATCAAGATCATGTGGGTCTATAGACCAACATGTCCTGATCATTAGCATGTTTCCAATAAAAATAGAAACCTGTTGATCTAAATTATAGCGTTCGAGTCTTTTCGAGTGTGTATTATTCGAATGTACACTCGAAACTGCTCTAAGTAGAAAATTCGTGTTTATGAGGCCTAGGCTTCAAAACTTGGATAAAATATCAAGATCATGTGGGTCTATAGACCAACATGTCCTGATCATTAGCATGTTTTCAATCAAAATAGACACCTGTTGATCTAAATTATAGCGTTCGAGTCTGTTCGAGTGTGTATTATTCGAATGTACACTCGAAACTGCTCTAAGTAGAAAAATCGTGTTTATGAGGCCTAGGCTTCAAAACTTGGATAAAATATCAAGATCATGTGGGTCTATAGACCAACATGTCCTGATCATTAGCATGTTTTCAATCAAAATAGACACCTCTTGAGCTAAATTATAGCGTTCGAATCTTTTCGAGTGTGTATTTTTCGAATGTACACTCGAAACTGCTCTAAGTAGACAATTCTTGTTTATGAGGCCTAAATTTCAAAATTTTGCTAAAATATCAAGATCATCTGGGTCTATAGACCAACATGTCCTGATCATTAGCATGTTTCCAATAAAATAGAAACCTGTTGATCTAAATTATAGCGTTCGAGCTTTTTCGACTGTGTATTTTTCGAATGTACACTCGAAACTGCTCTAAGTAGAAAAATCTTGTTTATGTGGCCTAGACTTCAAAATTTGGCTAAAATATCAAGATCATGTGGGTCTATAGACCAACATGTCCTGATCATTAGCATGTTTCCAATCAAAATAGACACCTCTTGAGCTAAATTATAGCGTTCGAATCTTTTCGAGTGTGTATTTTTCGAATGTACACTCGAAACTGCTCTAAGTAGACAAATCTTGTTTATGAGGCCTAAATTTCAAAATTTTGCTAAAATATCAAGATCATCTGGGTCTATAGACCAACATGTCCTGATCATTAGCATGTTTCCAATAAAATAGAAACCTGTTGATCTAAATTATAGCGTTCGAGCTTTTTCGAGTGTGTATTTTTCGAATGTACACTCGAAACTGCTCTAAGTAGAAAAATCTTGTTTATGTGGCCTAGACTTCAAAATTTGGCTAAAATATCAAGATCATGTGGGTCTATAGACCAACATGTCCTGATCATTAGCATGTTTTCAATCCAAATAGACACCTCTTGAGCTAAATTATAGCGTTCGAGTCTTTTCGAGTGTGTATTTTTCGAATGTACACTCGAAACTGCTCTAAGTAGAAAAATCTTGTTTATGTGGCCTAGACTTCAAAATTTGGCTAAAATATCAAGATCATGTGGGTCTATAGACCAACATGTCCTGATCATTAGCATGTTTCCAATCAAAATAGACACCTCTTGAGCTAAATTATAGCGTTCTAATCTTTTCGAGTGTGTATTTTTTGAATGTACACTCGAAACTGCTCTAAGTAGAAAATTTGTGTTTATAAGGCCTAGGATTCAAAACTTGGCTAAAATATCAAGATCATGTGGGTCTATAGACCAACATGTCCTGATAATTAGCATGTTTTCAATCAAAATAGACACCTCTTGAGCTAAATTATAGCGTTCGAGTGTGTATTTTTCGAATGTACACTCGAAACTGCTCTAAGTAGAAAAATCTTGTTTATGAGGCCTAGGATTCAAAACTTGGCTAAAATATCAAGATCATGTGGGTCTATAGACCAACATGTCCTGATAATTAGCATGTTTTCAATCAAAATAGACACCTCTTGAGCTAAATTATAGCGTTCGAGTCTTTTCGAGTGTGTATTTTTCGAATGTACACTCGAAACTGCTCTAAGTAGAAAAATCTTGTTTATGTGGCCTAGACTTCAAAATTTGGCTAAAATATCAAGATCATGTGGGTCTATAGACCAACATGTCCTGATCAATAGCATGTTTTCAATCAAAATAGACACCTCTTGAGCTAAATTATAGCGTTCGAGTGTGTATTTTTCGAATGTACACTCGAAACTGCTCTAAGTATAATATCAGTGTTTATGAGGCCTAGGATTCAAAACTTGGATAAAATATCAAGTTCATGTGGGTCTATAGACCAACATGTCCTGATAATTAGCATGTTTTCAATCAAAATAGATTCCTCTTGAGCTAAATTATAGCGTTCGAGTCTTTTCGAGTGTGTATTTTTCGAATGTACACTCGAAACTGCTCTAAGTAGAAAAATCTTGTTTATGTGGCCTAGACTTCAAAATTTGGCTAAAATATCAAGATCATGTGGGTCTATAGACCAACATGTCCTGATCAATAGCATGTTTTCAATCAAAATAGACACCTCTTGAGCTAAATTATAGCGTTCGAGTGTGTATTTTTCGAATGTACACTCGAAACTGCTCTAAGTATAATATCAGTGTTTATGATGCCTAGGCTTCAAAACTTGGATAAAATATCAAGTTCATGTGGGTCTATAGACCAACATGTCCTGATAATTAGCATGTTTTCAATCAAAATAGATTCCTCTTGAGCTAAATTATAGCGTTCGAGTCTTTTCGAGTGTGTATTTTTCGAATGTACACTCGAAACTGCTCTAAGTAGAAAAATCTTGTTTATGTGGCCTAGACTTCAAAATTTGGCTAAAATATCAAGATCATGTGGGTCTATAAACCAACATTTCCTGATCATTAGCATGTTTCCGATCAAAATAGACACCTCTTGAGCTAAATTATAGCGTTCTAGTCTTTTCGAGTGTGTATTTTTCGAATGTACACTTGAAACTGCTCTAAGTAGAAAAATCTTGTTTATGTGGCCTAGACTTCAAAATTTGGCTAAAATATCAAGATCATGTGGGTCTATAGACCAACATGTCCTGATAATTAGCATGTTTTCAATCAAAATAGACATCTCTGGAGATAAATTATAGCGTTCGAGTCTTTTCGAGTGTGTATTTTTTGAATGTACACTTGAAACTGCTCTAAGTAAAAATAATCTTGTTTATGTGGCCTAGACTTCAAAATTTGGATAAAATATCAAGATCATGTGGGTCTATAGACCAACATGTCCTGATAATTAGCATGTTTTCAATCAAAATAGACATCTATGGAGCTAAATTATAGCGTTCGAGTCTTTTCGAGTGTGTATTTTTCGAATGTACACTCGAAACTGCTCTAAGTAGAAAAATCTTGTTTATGTGGCCTAGACTTCAAAATTTGGCTAAAATATCAAGATCATGTGGGTCTATAGACCAACATGTCCTGATCAATAGCATGTTTTCAATCAAAATAGATACCTCTTGAGCTAAATTATAGCGTTCTAGTCTTTTCGAGTGTGTATTATTAGAATGTACACTCGAAACTGCTCTAAGTAGAAAATTCGTGTTTATGAGGCCTAGGCTTCAAAACTTGGATAAAATAATAAGATCATGTGGGTCTATAGACCAACATGTCCTGATAATTAGCATGTTTTCAATCAAAATAGACACCTCTTGAGCTAAATTATAGCGTTCGAGTCTTTTCGAGTGTGTATTTTTCGAATGTACACTCGAAACTGCTCTAAGTAGAAAAATCTTGTTTATGTGGCCTAGACTTCAAAATTTGGCTAAAATATCAAGATCATGTGGGTCTATAGACCAACATGTCCTGATCAATAGCATGTTTTCAATCAAAATAGATACCTCTTGAGCTAAATTATAGCGTTCTAGTCTTTTCGAGTGTGTATTATTAGAATGTACACTCGAAACTGCTCTAAATATAAAATTCGTGTTTATGAGGCCTAGGCTTCAAAACTTGGATAAAATAATAAGATCATGTGGGTCTATAGACCAACATGTCCTGATAATTAGCATGTTTTCAATCAAAATAGACACCTCTTGAGCTAAATTATAGCGTTCGAGTCTTTTCGAGTGTGTATTTTTCGAATGTACACTCGAAACTGCTCTAAGTAGAAAAATCTTGTTTATGAAGCCTAGGCTTCAAAACTTGGATAAAATATCAAGATCATGTGGGTCTATAGATCAACATGTCCTGATAATTAGCATGTTTTCAATCAAAATAGACACCTCTTGAGCTAAATTATAGCGTTCGAGTCTTTTCGAGTGTGTATTTTTCGAATGTACACTCGAAACTGCTCTAAGTAGAAAAATCTTGTTTATGTGGCCTAGACTTCAAAATTTGGCTAAAATATCAAGATCATGTGGGTCTATAGACCAACATGTCCTGATCAATAGCATGTTTTCAATCAAAATAGACACCTCTTGAGTTAAATTATAGCGTTCGAGTCTTTTCGAGTGCGTAATATTCGAATGTACACTCGAAACTGCTCTAAGTAGAAAAATCTTGTTTATGTGGCCTAGGCTTCAAAATTTGGCTAAAATATCAAGATCATGTGGGTCTATAGACCAACATGTCCTGATCAATAGCATGTTTCCAATAAAAATAGAAACTTGTTGATCTAAATTATAGCGGTCGAGTCTTTTCGAGTGTGTATTATTCGAATGTACACTCGAAACTGCTCTAAGTAGAAAATTCGTGTTTATGAGGCCTAGGCTTCAAAACTTGGATAAAATATCAAGATCATGTGGGTTTATAGACCAACATGTCCTAATAATTAGCATGTTTTCAATCAAAATAGACACCTCCTGAGCTAAATTATAGCTTTCGAGTCTTTTCGAGTTTGTATTTTTCGAATGTACACTCGAAACTGCTCTAAGTAGAAAAATCTTGTTTATGTGGCCTAGACTTCAAAATTTGGCTAAAATATCAAGATCATGTGGGTCTATAGACCAACATGTCCTGATCAATAGCATGTTTTCAATCAAAATAGACACCTCTTGAGCTAAATTATAGCGTTCGAGTCTTTTCGAGTGCGTAATATTTGAATGTACACTCGAAACTGCTCTAAGTAGAAAAATCTTGTTTATGTGGCCTAGGCTTCAAAATTTGGCTAAAATATCAAGATCATGTGGGTCTATAGACCAACATGTCCTGATCAATAGCATGTTTCCAATAAAAATAGAAACTTGTTGATCTAAATTATAGCGGTCGAGTCTTTTCGAGTGTGTATTATTCGAATGTACACTCGAAACTGCTCTAAGTAGAAAATTCGTGTTTATGAGGCCTAGGCTTCAAAACTTGGATAAAATATCAAGATCATGTGGGTCTATATACCAACATGTCCTGATAATTAGCATGTTTTCAATCAAAATAGACACCTCTTGAGCTAAATTATAGCGTTCTAGTCTTTTCGAGTGTGTATTTTTCGAATGTACACTCGAAACTGCTCTAAGTAGAAAAATCTTGTTTATGTGGCCTAGACTTCAAAATTTGGCTAAAATATCAAGATCATGTGGGTCTATAGACCAACATGTCCTGATCATTAGCATGTTTCCAATCAAAATAGACATCTCTTGAGATAAATTATAGCGTTCGAGTCTTTTCGAGTGTGTATTATTCGAATGTACACTCTAAACTGCTCTAAGTAGAAAATCCGTGTTTATGAGGCCTAGGCTTCAAAACTTGGATAAAATATCAAGATCATGTGGGTCTATATACCAACATGTCCTGATAATTAGCATGTTTTCAATCAAAATAGACACCTCTTGAGCTAAATTATAGCGTTCTAGTCTTTTCGAGTGTGTATTTTTTGAATGTACACTTGAAACTGCTCTAAGTAGAAAAATCTTGTTTATTTTGCCTAGACTTCAAAATTTGGCTAAAATAACAAGATCATGTGGGTCTATAGACCAACATGTCCTGATCAATAGCATGTTTTCAATCAAAATAAACACCTCTGGAGCTAAATTATAGCGTTCGAGTCTTTTCGAGTGTGTATTTTTCGAATGTACACTCGAAACTGCTCTAAGTAGAAAAATCTTGTTTATGTGGCCTAGACTTCAAAATTTGGCTAAAATATCAAGATCATGTGGGTCTATAGACCAACATGTCCTGATCATTAGCATGTTTCCAATCAAAATAGACACCTCTTGAGCTAAATTATAGTGTTCTAGTCTTTTCGAGTGTGTATTTTTCGAATGTACACTCGAAATTGCTCTAAGTAGAAAAATCTTGTTTATGTGGCCTAGACTTCAAAATTTGACTAAAATATCAAGATCATGTGGGTCTATAGACCAACATGTCCTGATAATTAGCATGATTTCAATCAAAATAGACACCTCTTGATCTAAATTATAGCGTTCGAGTCTTTTCGAGTGTGTATTTTTTGAATGTACACTCAAAACTGCTCTAAGTAGAAAAATCTTGTTTATGTGGCCTAGACTTCAAAATTTGGCTAAAATATCAAGATCATGTGGGTCTATAGACCAACATGTCCTGATAATTAGCAAGTTTTCAATCAAAATAGACACCTCTTGAGCTAAATTATAGCGTTCTAGTCTTTTCGAGTGTGTATTTTTCGAATGTACACTCGAAACTGCTCTAAGTAGAAAAATCTTGTTTATGTGGCCTAGACTTCAAAATTTGGCTAAAATATCAAGATCATGTGGGTCTATAGACCAACATGTCCTGATAATTAGCATGTTTTCAATCAAAATAGACACCTCTTGAGCTAAATTATAGTGTTCTAGTCTTTTCGAGTGTGTATTTTTCGAATGTACACTCGAAACTGCTCTAAGTAGAAAAATCTTGTTTATGTGGCCTAGACTTCAAAATTTGGCTAAAATATCAAGATCATGTGGGTCTATAGACCAACATGTCCTGATAATTAGCATGTTTTCAATCAAAATAGACACCTCTTGAGCTAAATTATAGCGTTCGAGTCTTTTCGAGTGTGTATTTTTTGAATGTACACTCGAAACTGCTCTAAGTAGAAAAATCTTGTTTATGTGGCCTAGACTTCAAAATTTTACTAAAATATCAAGATCATGTGGGTCTATAGACCAACATGTCCTGATAATTAGCATGTTTCCAATAAAAATAGACACCTCTTGAGCTAAATTATAGCGTTCGAGTCTTTTCGAGTGTGTATTTTTCGAATGTACACTCGAAACTGCTCTAAGTAGAAAAATCTTGTTTATGTGGCCTAGACTTCAAAATTTGGCTAAAATATCAAGATCATGTGGGTCTATAGACCAACATGTCCTGATAATTAGCATGTTTTCAATCAAAATAGACACCTCTTGAGCTAAATTATAGTGTTCGAGTCTTTTCGAGTGTGTATTTTTCGAATGTACACTCGAAACTGCTCTAAGTAGAAAATTTGTGTTTATGAGGCCTAGGCTTCAAAACTTGGCTAAAATATTAAGATCATGTGGGTCTATAGACCAACATGTCCTGATAATTAGCATGTTTTCAATCAAAATAGACACCTCTTGAGCTAAATTATAGCGTTCGAGTCTTTTCGAGTGTGTATTTTTCGAATGTACACTCGAAACTGCTCTAAGTAGAAAAATCTTGTTTATGTGGCCTAGACTTAAAAATTTGGGTAAAATATCAAGATCATGTGGGTCTATACACCAACATGTCCTGATCATTAGCATGTTTTCAATCAAAATAGACACCTCTTGAGCTAAATTATAGCGTTCGAATCTTTTCGAGTGTGTATTTTTCGAATGTACACTCGAAACTGCTCTAAGTAGACAAATCTAGTTTATGAGGCCTAGATTTCAAAATTTTGCCAAAATATCAAGATCATCTTGGTCTATAGACCAACATGTCCTGATCAATAGCATGTTTTCAATCAAAATAGACACCTCTTGAGCTAAATTATAGCGTTCGAGTCTTTTCGAGTGTGTACTTTTCGAATGTACACTCGAAACTGCTCTAAGTAGAAAAATCTTGTTTATGAGGCCTAGATTTCAAAATTTTGCTAAAATATCAAGATCATCTGGGTCTATAGACCAACATGTCCTGATCATTAGCATGTTTCCAATAAAAATAGAAACCTGTTGATCTAAATTATAGCGTTCGAGTCTTTTCGAGTGTGTATTATTCGAATGTACACTCGAAACTGCTCTAAGTAGAAAATTCGTGTTTATGAGGCCTAGGCTTAAAAACTTGGATAAAATATCAAGATCATGTGGGTCTATAGACCAACATGTCCTGATAATTAGCATGTTTTCAATCAAAATAGACACCTCTTGAGCTAAATTATAGCGTTCGAGTCTTTTCGAGTGTGTATTTTTCGAATGTACACTCGAAACTGCTCTAAGTAGAAAAATCTTGTTTATGTGGCCTAGACTTCAAAATTTGGCTAAAATATCAAGATCATGTGGGTCTATTGACCAACATGTCCTGATCAATAGCATGTTTTAAATCAAAATAGACACCTCTTGAGCTAAATTATAGCGTTCGAGTCTGTTCGAGTGTGTACTTTTCGAATGTACACATGAAACTGCTCTAAGTAGGCAAATCTTGTTTATGAGGCCTAGATTTCAAAATTTGGCTAAAATATCAAGATCATGTGGGTCTATTGACCAACATGTCCTGATAATTAGCATGTTTTCAATCAAAATAGACACCTCTTGAGCTAAATTATAGCGTTCGAGTCTTTTCGAGTGTGTACTTTTCGAATGTACACATGAAACTGCTCTAAGTAGACAAATCTTGTTTATGAGGCCTGGATTTCAAAATTTTGCTAAAATATCAAGATCATCTGGGTCTATAGACCAACATGTCCTGATCATTAGCATGTTTCCAATAAAAATAGAAACCTTTTGATCTAAATTATAGCGTTCGAGTCTTTTCGAGTGTGTATTATTCGAATGTACACTCGAAACTGCTCTAAGTAGAAAATTCGTGTTTATGAGGCCTAGGCTTTAAAACTTGGATAAAATATCAAGATCATGTGGGTCTATAGACCAACATGTCCTGATCATTAGCATGTTTTCAATCAAAATAGACACCTCTTGAGCTAAATTATAGCGTTCGAGTCTTTTCGAGTGTGTACTTTTCGAATGTACACTCGAAACTGCTCTAAGTAGAAAAATCTTGTTTATGTGGCCTAGACTTCAAAATTTGGCTAAAATATCAAGATCATGTGGGTCTATAGACCAACATGTCCTGATCATTAGCATGTTTTCAATCAAAATAGACACCTCTTGAGCTAAATTATAGCGTTCGAGTCTTTTCGAGTTTTTATTTTTCGAATGTACACTCGAAACTGCTCTAAGTAGAAAAATCTTGTTTATGAGGCCTAGATTTCAAAATTTTGCTAAAATATCAAGATCATGTGGGTCTATAGACCAACATGTCCTGATCAATAGCATGTTTTCAATCAAAATAGACACCTCTTGAGCTAAATTATAGCGTTCGAGTCTTTTCGAGTGTGTACTTTTCGAATGTACACTCGAAACTGCTCTAAGTAGAAAAATCTTGTTTATGTGGCCTAGACTTAAAAATTTGGGTAAAATATCAAGATCATGTGGGTCTATACACCAACATGTCCTGATCATTAGCATGTTTTCAATCAAAATAGACACCTCTTGAGCTAAATTATAGCGTTCGAATCTTTTCGAGTGTGTATTTTTCGAATGTACACTCGAAACTGCTCTAAGTAGACAAATCTTGTTTATGAGGCCTAGATTTCAAAATTTTGCCAAAATATCAAGATCATCTAGGTCTATAGACCAACATGTCCTGATCAATAGCATGTTTTCAATCAAAATAGACACCTCTTGAGCTAAATTATAGCGTTCGAGTCTTTTCGAGTGTGTACTTTTCGAATGTACACTCGAAACTGCTCTAAGTAGAAAATTCGTGTTTATGAGGCCTAGATTTTAAGATCATCTGGGTCTATAGACTAACATGTCTTGATCATTAGCATGTTTCTAATCAAAATAGACACCTCTTGAGCTAAATTATAGCGTTCGAGTCTTTTCGAGTGTGTATTTTCGAATGTACACTCGAAACTGCTCTAAGTAGAAAAATCTTGTTTATGTGGCCTAGACTTCAAAATTTGGCTAAAATATCAAGATCATGTGGGTCTATAAACCAACATGTCCTGATCATTAGCATGTTTTCAATCAAAATAGACACCTCTTGAGCTAAATTATAGCGTTCGAGTCTTTTCGAGTGTGTATTTTTCGAATGTACACTCGAAACTGCTCTAAGTAGACAAATCTTGTTTATCAGGCCTAGATTTCAAAATTTTGCTAAAATATCAAGATCATCTGGGTCTATAGACCAACATGTCCTGATCAATAGCATGTTTTCAATCAAAATAGACACCTCTTGAGCTAAATTATAGCGTTCGAGTCTTTTCGAGTGTGTACTTTTCGAATGTACACTCGAAACTGCTCTAAGTAGACAAATCTTGTTTATCAGGCCTAGATTTTAAAATTTTGCTAAAATATCAAGATCATCTGGGTCTATAGACCAACATGTACTGATCATTAGCATGTTTCCAATAGAAATAGAAACCTGTTGATCTAAATTATAGCGTTCGAGTCTTTTCGAGTGTGTATTATTCGCATGTACACTCGAAACTGGTCTAAGTAGAAAATTCGTGTTTATGAGGCCTAGGCTTCAAAACTTGGATAAAATATCAAGATCATGTGGGTCTATAGACCAACATGTCCTGATAATTAACATGTTTTCAATCAAAATAGACACCTCTTGAGCTAAATTATAGCGTTCGAGTCTTTTCGAGTGTGTATTTTTCGAATGTACACTCGAAACTGCTCTAAGTAGAAAAATCTTGTTTATGTGGCCTAGACTTCAAAATTTGGATAAAATATCAAGATCATGTGGGTCTATAGACCAACATGTCCTGATCATTAGCATGTTTTCAATCAAAATAGATACCTCTTAAGCTAAATTATAGCGTTCGAGTCTTTTCGAGTGTGTACTTTTCGAATGTACACTCGAAATTGCTCTAAGTAGACAAATCTTGTTTATCAGGCCTAGATTTCAAAAATTTTGCTAAAATATCAAGATCATCTGGGTCTATAGACCAACATGTCCTGATCATTAGCATGTTTCCAATAGAAATAGAAACCTGTTGATCTAAATTATAGCGTTCGAGTCTTTTCGAGTGTGTATTATTCGAATGTACACTCGAAACTTGTCTAAGTAGAAAATTCGTGTTTATGAGGCCTAGGCTTCAAAACTTGGATAAAATATCAAGATCATGTGGGTCTATAGACCAACATGTCCTGATAATTAGCATGTTTTCAATCAAAATAGACACCTCTTGAGCTAAATTATAGCGTTCGAGTCTTTTCGAGTGTGTATTTTTCGAATGTACACTCGAAACTGCTCTAAGTAGAAAAATCTTGTTTATGTGGCCTAGACTTCAAAATTTGGCTAAAATATCAAGATCATGTGGGTCTATAGACCAACATGTCCTAATCAATAGCATGTTTTCAATCAAAATAGACACCTCTTGAGCTAAATTATAGCGTTCGAGTCTTTTCGAGTGTGTACTTTTCGAATGTACACTCGAAACTGCTCTAAGTAGACAAATCTTGTTTATGAGGCCTAAATTTCAAAATTTTGCTAAAATATCAAGATCATCTGGGTCTATAGACCAAAATGTCCTGATCATTAGCATGTTTCCTATAAAAATAGAAAATGTTGATCTAAATTATAGCATTCGAGTCTTTTCGAGTGTGTATTATTCGAATGTACACTCGGAACTGCTCTAAGTAGAAAATTCGTGTTTATTAGGCCTAGGCTTCAAAACTTGGATAAAATATCAAGATCATGTGGGTCTATAGACCAACATGTCCTGATCATTAGCATGTTTTCAATCAAAATAGACACCTCTTGAGCTAAATTATAGCGTTCGAGTCTTTTCGAGTGTGTACTTTTCGAATGTACACTCGAAACTGCTCTAAGTAGAAAATTCGTGTTTATGAGGCCTAGATTTCAAGATCATCTGGGTCTATAGACCAACATGTCCTGATCATTAGCATGTTTCCAATCAAAATAGACACCTCTTGAGCTATATTATAGCGTTCGAGTCTTTTCGAGTGTGTATTTTTCGAATGTACACTCGAAACTGCTCTAAGTAGAAAAATCTTGTTTATGTGGCCTAGACTTCAAAATTTGGCTAAAATATCAAGATCATGTGGGTCTATAGACCAACATGTCCTGTTCATTAGCATGTTTCCAATCAAAATAAACACCTCTTGAGCTAAATTATAGCGTTCTAGTCTTTTCGAGTGTGTATTTTTCGAATGTACACTCGAAACTGCTCTAAGTAGAAAAATCTTGTTTATGTGGCCTAGACTTCAAAATTTGGCTAAAATATCAAGATCATGTGGGTCTATAGACCAACATGTCATGATAATTAGTATGTTTTCAATCAAAATATACACCTCTTGAGCTAAATTATAGCGTTCGAGTCTTTTCGAGTGTGTATTTTTCGAATGTACACTCGAAACTGCTCTAAGTAGAAAAATCTTGTTTATGTGGCCTAGACTTCAAAATTTGGCTAAAATATCAAGATCATGTGAGTCTATAGACCAACATGTCCTGATAATTAGCATGTTTTCAATCAAAATAGACAGCTCTTGAGATAAATTATAGCGTTCGAGTCTTTTCGAGTGTGTATTATTCGAATGTACACTCGAAACTGCTCTAAGTAGAAAAATCTTGTTTATGTGGCCTAGACTTCAAAATTTGGCTAAAATATCAAGATCATGTGGGTCTATAGACCAACATGTCCGGATAATTAGCATGTTTTCAATCAAAATAGACACCTCTTGAGCTAAATTATAGCTTTCGAGTCTTTTCGAGTGTGTATTTTTCGAATGTACACTCGAAACTGCTCTAAGTAGAAAAATCTTGTTTATGTGGCCTAGACTTCAAAATTTGGCTAAAATATCAAGATCATGTGGGTCTATAGACCAACATGTCCTGATAATTAGCATGTTTCCAATCAATATAGACACCTCTTGAGCTAAATTATAGAGTTCGAGTCTTTTCGAGTGTGTTTTTTTCGAATATACACTCGAAACTGCTCTAAGTAGAAAAATCGTGTGTATGAGGCCTAGGCTTCAAAACTTGGCTAAAATATCAAGATCATGTGGGTATATAGACCAACATGTCCTGATAATTAGCATGTTTTCAATCAAAATAGACATCTCTTGAGATAAATTATAGCGTTCGAGTCTTTTCGAGTGTGTATTATTCGAATGTACACTCGAAACTGCTCTAAGTAGAAAAATCTTGTTTATGTGGCCTAGACTTCAAAATTTGGCTAAAATATCAAGATCATGTGGGTCTATAGACCAACATGTCCGGATCAATAGCATGTTTCCAATAAAAATAGACACCTCTTGAGCTAAATTATAGCTTTCGAGTCTTTTCGAGTGTGTATTTTTCGAATGTACACTCGAAACTGCTCTAAGTAGAAAAATCTTGTTTATGTGGCCTAGACTTCAAAATTTGGCTAAAATATCAAGATCATGTGGGTCTATAGACCAACATGTCCTGATAATTAGCATGTTTCCAATCAATATAGACACCTCTTGAGCTAAATTATAGAGTTCGAGTCTTTTCGAGTGTGTTTTTTTCGAATATACACTCGAAACTGCTCTAAGTAGAAAAATCGTGTGTATGAGGCCTAGGCTTCAAAACTTGGCTAAAATATCAAGATCATGTGGGTCTATAGACCAACATGTCCTGATAATTAGCATGTTTTCAATAAAAATAGACACCTCTTGAGCTAAATTATAGCTTTCGAGTCTTTTCGAGTGTGTATTTTTCGAATGTACACTCGAAACTGCTCTAAGTAGAAAAATCTTGTTTATGTGGCCTAGACTTCAAAATTTGGCTAAAATATCAAGATCATGTGGGTCTATAGACCAACATGTCCTGATAATTAGCATGTTTCCAATCAATATAGACACCTCTTGAGCTAAATTATAGAGTTCGAGTCTTTTCGAGTGTGTTTTTTTCGAATATACACTCGAAACTGCTCTAAGTAGAAAAATCGTGTGTATGAGGCCTAGGCTTCAAAACTTGGCTAAAATATCAAGATCATGTGGGTCTACAGACCAACATGTCCTGATAATTAGCATGTTTTCAATCAAAATAGACATCTCTTGAGATAAATTATAGCGTTCGAGTCTTTTCGAGTGTGTATTATTCGAATGTACACTCGAAACTGCTCTAAGTAGAAAATCCGTGTTTATGAGGCCTAGGCTTCAAAACTTGGATAAAATATCAAGATCATGTGGGTCTATATACCAACATGTCCTGATAATTAGCATGTTTTCAATCAAAATAGACACCTCTTGAGCTAAATTATAGCGTTCGAGTCTTTTCGAGTGTGTATTTTTCGAATGTACACTCGAAACTGCTCTAAGTAGAAAAATCTTGTTTATGTGGCCTAGACTTCAAAATTTGGCTAAAATATCAAGATCATGTGGGTCTATAGACCAACATGTCCTGATAATTAGAATGTTTCCAATCAATATAGACACCTCTTGAGCTAAATTATAGCGTTCGAGTCTTTTCGAGTGTGTATTTTTCGAATATACACTCGAAACTGCTCTAAGTAGAAAATTCGTGTGTATGAGGCCTAGGCTTCAAAACTTGGCTAAAATATCAAGATCATGTGGGTCTATAAACCAACATGTCCTGATAATTATCATGTTTTCAATCAAAATAGACATCTCTTGAGATAAATTATAGCGTTCGAGTCTTTTCGAGTGTGTATTATTCGAATGTACACTCGAAACTGCTCTAAGTAGAAAATCCGTGTTTATGAGGCCTAGGCTTCAAAACTTGGATAAAATATCAAGATCATGTGGGTCTATATACCAACATGTCCTGATCATTAGCATGTTTGCAATCAAAATAGACACCTCTTGAGCTAAATTATAGCGTTCGAGTCTTTTCGAGTGTGTATTTTTCGAATGTACACTCGAAACTGCTCTAAGTAGAAAAATCTTGTTTATGTTGCCTAGACTTCAAAATTTGGCTAAAATATCAAGATCATGTGGGTCTATAGACCAACATGTCCTGATAATTAGCATGTTTTCAATCAAAATAGACACCTCTTGAGCTAAATTATAGCTTTCGATTCTTTTCGAGTGTGTATTTTTCGAATGTACACTCGAAACTGCTCTAAGTAGAAAAATCTTGTTTATGTGGCCTAGACTTCAAAATTTGGCTAAAATATCAAGATCATGTGGGTCTATAGACCAACATGTCCTGATAATTAGCATGTTTTCAATCAAAATAGACATCTCTGGAGCTAAATTATAGCGTTCGAGTCTTTTCGAGTGTGTATTTTATGAATGTACACTCGAAACTGCTCTAAGTACAAAATTTGTGTTTATGAGGCCTAGGATTCAAAACTTGGCTAAAATATCAAGATCATGTGGGTCTATAGACCAACATGTCCTGATAATTAGCATGTTTTCAATCAAAATAGACACCTCTTGAGCTAAATTATAGCTTTCGATTCTTTTCGAGTGTGTATTTTTCGAATGTACACTCGAAACTGCTCTAAGTAGAAAAATCTTGTTTATGTGGCCTAGACTTCAAAATTTGGCTAAAATATCAAGATCATGTGGGTCTATAGACCAACATGTCCTGATAATTAGCATGTTTTCAATCAAAATAGACATCTCTGGAGCTAAATTATAGCGTTCGAGTCTTTTCGAGTGTGTATTTTTTGAATGTACACTTGAAACTGCTCTAAGTAGAAAAATCTTGTTTATGTGGCCTAGACTTCAAAATTTGGCTAAAATATCAAGATCATGTGGGTCTATAAACCAACATGTCCTGATCAATAGCATGTTTTCAATCAAAATATACACCTCTTGAGCTAAATTATAGCGTTCGAGTCTTTTCGAGTGTGTATTTTTCGAATGTACACTCGAAACTGCTCTAAGTAGAAAAATCTTGTTTATGTGGCCTAGACTTCAAAATTTGGCTAAAATATCAAGATCATGTGGGTCTATAGACCAACATGTCCTGATAATTAGCATGTTTTCAATCAAAATAGACATCTCTGGAGCTAAATTATAGCGTTCGAGTCTTTTCGAGTGTGTATTTTTTGAATGTACACTTGAAACTGCTCTAAGTAGAAAAATCTTGTTTATGTGGCCTAGACTTCAAAATTTGGCTAAAATATCAAGATCATGTGGGTCTATAGACCAACATGTCCTGATCAAAAGCATGTTTTCAATCAAAATAGACACCTCTGGAGCTAAATTATAGCGTTCGAGTCTTTTCGAGTGTGTATTTTTTGAATGTACACTTGAAACTGCTCTAAGTAGAAAAATCTTGTTTATGTGGCATAGACTTCAAAATTTGGCTAAAATATCAAGATCATGTGGGTCTATAGACCAACATGTCCTGATAATTAGCATGTTTTCAATCAAAATAGACATCTCTGGAGCTAAATTATAGCGTTCGAGTCTTTTCGAGTGTGTATTTTTTGAATGTACACTTGAAACTGCTTTAAGTAAAAAAAATCTTGTTTATGTGGCCTAGACTTCAAAATTTGGCTAAAATATCAAGATCATGTGGGTCTATAGACCAACATGTCCTGATAATTAGCATGTTTTCAATCAAAATAGACATCTCTGGAGCTAAATTATAGCGTTCGAGTCTTTTCGAGTGTGTATTTTTTGAATGTACACTTGAAACTGCTCTAAGTAGAAAAATCTTGTTTATGTGGCCTAGACTTCAAAATTCGGCTAAAATATCAAGATCATGTGGGTCTATAGACCAACATGTCCTGATCAATAGCATGTTTTCAATCAAAATAGACACCTCTTGAGCTAAATTATAGCGTTCTAGTCTTTTCGAGTGTGTATTTTTCGAATTTACACACGAAACTGCTCTAAGTAGAAAATTTGTGTTTATGAGGCCTAGGCTTCAAAACTTGGCAAAAATATCAAGATCATGTGGGTCTATAGACCAACATGTCCTGATAATTAGCATGTTTTCAATCAAAATAGACATCTCTGGAGCTAAATTATAGCGTTCGAGTCTTTTCGAGTGTGTATTTTTTGAATGTACACTTGAAACTGCTCTAAGTAGAAAAATCTTGTTTATGTGGCCTAGACTTCAAAATTTGGCTAAAATATCAAGATCATGTGGGTCTATAGACCAACATGTCCTGATAAATAGCATGTTTTCAATCAAAATAGACACCTCTTGAGCTAAATTATAGCGTTCGAGTCTTTTCGAGTGTGTATTTTTCGAATGTACACTCGAAACTGCTCTAAGTAGAAAAATCTTGTTTTTCTGGCCTAGACTTCAAAATTTGGCTAAAATATCAAGATCATGTGGGTCTATAGACCAACATGTCCTGATAATTAGCATGTTTTCAATCAAAATAGACACCTCTTGAGCTAAATTATAGCGTTCGAGTCTTTTCGAGTGTGTATTTTTCGAATGTACACTCGAAACTGCTCTAAGTAGAAAAATCTTGTTTATGTGGCCTAGACTTCAAAATTTGGCTAAAATATCAAGATCTTGTGGGTCTATAGACCAACGTGTCTTGATCATTAGCATGTTTCCAATCAAAATAGACACCTCTTGAGCTAAATTATAGCGTTCTAGTCTTTTCGAGTGTGTATTTTTCGAATTTACACTCGAAACTGCTCTAAGTAGAAAATTTGTGTTTATGAGGCCTAGGCTTCAAAACTTGGCAAAAATATCAAGATCATGTGGGTCTATAGACCAACATGTCCTGATAATTAGCATGTTTTCAATCAAAATAGACATCTCTGGAGCTAAATTATAGCGTTCGAGTCTTTTCGAGTGTGTATTTTTTGAATGTACACTTGAAACTGCTCTAAGTAGAAAAATCTTGTTTATGTGGCCTAGATTTCAAAATTTGGCTAAAATATCAAGATCATGTGGGTCTATAGACCAACATGTCCTGATCAATAGCATGTTTTCAATAAAAATAGACACCTCTTGAGCTAAATTATAGCGTTCGAGTCTTTTCGAGTGAGTATTTTTCGAATGTACACTCGAAACTGCTCTAAGTAGAAAAATCTTGTTTATGTGGCCTAGACTTCAAAATTTGGCTAAAATATCAAGATCATGTGGGTCTATAGACCAACATGTCCTGATCATTAGCATGTTTCCAATCAAAATAGACACCTCTTGAGCTAAATTATAGCGTTCTAGTCTTTTCGAGTGTGTATTTTTCGAATGTACACTCGAAACTGCTCTAAGTAGAAAATTTGTGTTTATGAGGCCTAGGATTCAAAACTTGGCTAAAATATCAAGATCATGTGGGTCTGTAGACCAACATGTCCTGATAATTAGCATGTTTCCAATCAAAATAGACACCTCTTGAGATAAATTATAGCGTTCGAGTCTTTTCGAGTGTGTATTTTTCGAATGTACACTCGAAACTGCTCTAAGTAGAAAAATCTTGTTTATGTGGCCTAGACTTCAAAATTTGGCTAAAATATCAAGATCATGTGGGTCTATAGACCAACATGTCCTGATCATTAGCATGTTTCCAATCAAAATAGACACCTCTTGAGCTAAATTATAGCGTTCTAGTCTTTTCGAGTGTGTATTATTCGAATGTACACACGAAACTGCTCTAAGTAGAATATCCGTGTTTATGAAGCCTAGGCTTCAAAACTTGGATAAAATATCAAGATCATGTGGGTCTATAGACCAACATGTCCTGATAATTAGCATGTTTTCAATCAAAATAGACACCGCTTGAGCTAAATTATAGCGTTCGAGTCTTTTCGAGTGTGTATTTTTCGAATGTACACTCGAAACTGCTCTAAGTAGAAAAATCTTGTTTATGTGGCCTAGACTTCAAAATTTGGCTAAAATATCAAGATCATGTGGGTCTATAGACCAACATGTCCTGATCATTAGCATGTTTCCAATCAAAATAGACACCTCTTGAGCTAAATTATAGCGTTCTAGTCTTTTCGAGTGTGTATTTTTCGAATGTACACTCGAAACTGCTCTAAGTAGAAAAATCTTGTTTATGTGGCCTAGACTTCAAAATTTGGCTAAAATATCAAGATCATGTGGGTCTATAGACCAACATGTCTTGATCATTAGCATGTTTCCAATCAATATAGACACCTCTTGAGCTAAATTATAGCGTTCGAGTCTTTTCGAGTGTGTATTTTTCGAATGTACACTCGAAACTGCTCTAAGTAGAAAATTCGTGTGTATGAGGCCTAGGCTTCAAAACTTGGCTAAAACATCAAGATCATGTGGGTCAATAGACTAACATGTCCTGATAATTAACATGTTTTCAATCAAAATAGACATCTCTTGAGATAAATTATAGCGTTCTAGTCTTTTCGAGTGTGTATTTTTCGAATGTACACTCGAAACTGCTCTAAGTAGAAAAATCTTGTTTATGTGGCCTAGACTTCAAAATTTGGCTAAAATATCAAGATCATGTGGGTCTATAGACCAACATGTCCTGATCATTAGCATGTTTCCAATCAAAATAGACACCTCTTGAGCTAAATTATACCGTTCTAGTCTTTTCGAGTGTGTATTTTTCGAATGTACACTCGAAACTGCTCTAAGTAGAAAAATCTTGTTTATGTGGCCTAGACTTCAAAATTTGGCTAAAATATCAAGATCATGTGGGTCTATAGACCAACATGTCATGATAATTAGTATGTTTTCAATCAAAATAGACACCTCTTGAGATAAATTATAACGTTCGAGTCTTTTCGAGTGTGTATTTTTCGAATGTACACTCGAAACTGCTCTAAGTAGAAAAATCTTGTTTATGTGGCCTAGACTTCAAAATTTGGCTAAAATATCAAGATCATGTGGGTCTATAGACCAACATGTCCTGAACATTAGCATGTTTCCAATCAAAATAGACACCTCTTGAGCTAAATTATAGCGTTCGAGTCTTTTCGAGTGTGTATTTTTCGAATGTACACTCGAAACTGCTCTAAGTAGAAAAATCTTGTTTATGTGGCCTAGACTTCAAAATTTGGCTAAAATATCAAGATCATGTGGGTCTATAGACCAACATGTCCTGATCATTAGCATGTTTCCAATCAAAATAAACACCTCTTGAGGTAAATTATAGCGTTCGGGTCTTTTCGAGTGTGTATTTTTCGAATATACACTCGAAACTTCTCTAAGTAGAAAATTCGTGTGTATGTGGCCTAGGATTCAAAACTTGGCTAAAATATCAAGATCATGTGGGTCTATAGACCAACATGTCCTGATAATTAGCATGTTTTCAATCAAAATAAACATCTCTTGAGATAAATTATAACGTTCGAGTCTTTTCGAGTGTGTATTTTTCGAATGTACACTCGAAACTGCTCTAAGAAGACAAATCTTATTTATGAGGCCTAGACTTCAAAATTTAGCTAAAATATCAAGATCATCTGGGTCTATAGACCAACATGTCCTGATCATTAGCATGTTTCCAATAAAAATAGACACCGGTTGAGCTAAACTATAGCGTTCGAGTCTTTTCGAGTGTATATTATTTGAATGTACACTCGAAACTGCTCTAAGTAGAAAAATCTTGTTTATGTGGCCTAGACTTCAAAATTTGGCTAAAATATCAAGATCATGTGGGTCTATAGACCAACATGTCCTGATCAATAGCATGTTTTCAATCAAAATAGACACCTCTTGAGCTAAATTATAGTGTTCGAGTCTTTTCGAGTGTGTATTTTTCGAATGTACACTCGAAACTGCTCTAAGTAGAAAAATCTTGTTTATGTGGCCTAGACTTCAAAATTTGGCTAAAATATCAAGATCATGTAGGTGTATAGACCAACATGTCCTGATCATTAGCATGTTTCCAATCAAAATAGATACCTCTTGAGCTAAATTATAGCGTTCGAGTCTTTTCGAGTGTGTATTTTTCGAATATACACTCGAAACTGCTCTAAGTAGAAATTCGTGTTTATGAGGCCTAGCCTTCAAAACTTGGCTAACATATGAAGATCATGTGGGTCAATAGACCAACATGTCCTGATCAATAGCATGTTTTCAATCAAAATAGACACCTCATGAGCTAAATTATAGCGTTCGAGTCTTTTCGAGTGTGTATTTTTCGAATGTACACTCGAAACTGCTTTAAGTAGAAAATATTGTTTATGTGGCCTAGCCTTCAAAACTTGGCTAACATATGAAGATCATGTGGGTCTATAGACCAACATGTCCTGGTCAATAGCATGTTTTCAATCAAAATAGACACCTCCTTAGCTAAATTATAGCGTTCGAGTCTTTTCGAGTGTGTATTTTTCGAATGTACACTCGAAACTGCTCTAAGTAGAAAAATCTTGTTTATGTGGCCTAGACTTCAAAATTTGGCTAAAATATCAAGATCATGTAGGTCTATAGACCAACATGTCCTGATCATTAGCATGTTTCCAATCAAAATAGATACTTCTTGAGCTAAATTATAGCGTTCGAGTCTTTTCGAGTGTGTATTTTTCGAATATACACTCGAAACTGCTCTAAGTAGAAAATTCGTGTGTATGAGGCCTAGGCTTCAAAACTTGGCTAAAATATCAAGATCATGTGGGTCTATAGACCAACATGTCCTGATAATTAGCATGTTTTCAATCAAAATAGACACCTATGGAGCTAAATTATAGCGTTCGAGCCTTTTCGAGTGTGTATTTTTTGAATGTACACTCGAAACTGCTCTAAGTAGAAAAATCTTGTTTATGTGGCCTAGACTTCAAAATTTGGCTAAAATATCAAGATCATGTGGGTCTATAGACCAACATGTCCTGATCAATAGCATGTTTTCAATCAAAATAGACACCTCTTGAGCTAAATTATAGCGTTCGAGTCTTTTCGAGTGTGTATTTTTCGAATGTACACTCGAAACTGCTCTAAGTAGAAAAATCTTGTTTATGTGGCCTAGACTTCAAAATTTGGCTAAAATATCAAGATCATGTAGGTCTATAGACCAACATGTCCTGATCATTAGCATGTTTCCAATCAAAATAGACACCTCTTGAGTTAAATTATAGCGTTCGTGTCTTTTTGAGTGTGTATTTTTCGAATATACACTCGAAACTGCTCTAAGTAGAAATTTCGTGTGTATGAGGCCTAGGCTTCAAAACTTGGCTAAAATATCAAGATCATGTGGGTCAATAGACCAACATGTCCTGATCAATAGCATGTTTTCAATCAAAATAGACACCTCATGAGCTAAATTATAGCGTTCGAGTCTTTTCGAGTGTGTATTTTTCGAATGTACACTCGAAACTGCTCTAAGTAGAAAAATCTTGTTTATGTGGCCTAGAATTCAAAATTTGGCTAAAATATCAAGATCATGTGGGTCTATAGACCAACATGTCCTGATCAATAGCATGTTTACAATCAAAATAGACACCTCTTGAGCTAAATTATAGCGTTCGAGTCTTTTCGAGTGTGTATTTTTCGAATGTACACTCGAAACTGCTCTAAGTAGAAAAATCTTGTTTATGTGGCCTAGACTTCAAAATTTGGCTAAAATATCAAGATCATGTGGGTCTATAGACCAACATGTCCTGATCATTAGCATGTTTCCAATAAAATAGACACCTGTCGATCTAAATTATAGCGTTCGAGTCTTTTCGATTGTTTATTTTTCGAATGTACACTCGAAACTGCTCTAAGTAGAAAAATCTTGTTTATGTGGCCTAGACTTCAAAATTTGGCTAAAATATCAAGATCATGTGGGTCTATAGACCAACATGTCCTGATCAATAGCATGTTTTCAATCAAAATAGACACCTCTTGAGCTAAATTATAGCGTTCGAGTATTTTCGAGTGTATATTTTTCGAATGTACACTCGAAACTGCTCTAAGTAGACAAATCTTGTTTATGAGGCCTAGATTTCAAAATTTTGCTAAAATATCAAGATCATCTGGGTCTATAGACCAACATGTCCTGATCATTAGCATGTTTCCAATAAAAATAAACACCGGTTGAGCTAAATTATAGCGTTCGAGTCTTTTCGAGTGTGTATTATTTGAATGTACACTTGAAACTGCTCTAAGTAGAAAATTCGTGTTTATGAGGCCTAGCCTTCAAAATTTGGCTAACAAATCAAGATCATGTGGGTCTATAGACCAACATGTCCTGATCAATAGCATGTTTTCAATCAAAATAGACACCTCTTGAGCTAAATTATAGCGTTCGAGTCTTTTCGAGTGTGTATTTTTCGAATGTACACTTGAAACTGCTCTAAGTAGACAAATCTTGTTTATGATGCCTAGATTTCAAAATTTTGCTAAAATATCAAGATCATCTGGGTCTATAGACCAACATGTCCTGATCATTAGCATGTTTCCAATAAAAATAGAAACCTTTTGATCTAAATTATAGCGTTCGAGTCTTTTCGAGTGTGTATTATTCGAATGTACACTCGAAACTGCTCTAAGTAGAAAATTCGTGTTTATGAGGCCTAGGCTTTAAAACTTGGATAAAATATCAAGATCAGGTGGGTCTATTGACCAACATGTCCTGATAATTAGCATGTTTTCAATCAAAATAGACATCTCTTGAGCTAAATTATAGCGTTCGAGTCTTTTCGAGTGTGTATTTTTCGAATGTACACTCGAAACTGCTCTAAGTAGAAAAATCTTGTTTATGTGGCCTAGACTTCAAAATTTGGCTAAAATATCAAGATCATGTGAGTCTATAGACCAACATGTCCTGATAATTGGCATGTTTTCAATCAATATAGACACCTCTTGAGATAAATTATAGCTTTCGAGTCTTTTCGAGTGTGTATTTTTCGAATATACACTCGAAACTGCTCTAAGTAGAAAATTCGTGTGTATGAGGCCTAGGCTTCAAAACTTGGCTAAAATATCAAGATCATGTGGGTCTATAAACCAACATATCCTGATAATTGGCATGTTTTCAATCAAAATAGACATCTCTTGAGATAAATTATAGCGTTCGAGTCTTTTCGAGTGTGTATTATTCGAATGTACACTCGAAACTGCTCTAAGTAGAAAATCCATGTGTATGAGGCCTAGGCTTCAAAACTTGGATAAAATATCAAGATCATGTGGGTCTATATACCAACATGTCCTGATAATTAGCATGTTTTCAATCAAAATAGACACCTCTTGAGATAAATTATAGCGTTCGAGTCTTTTCGAGTGTGTATTTTTCGAATGTACACTCGAAACTGCTCTAAGTAGAAAAATCTTGTTTATGTGGCCTAGACTTCAAAATTTGGCTAAAATATCAAGATCATGTGGGTCTATAGACCAACATGTCCTGATCAATAGCATGTTTTCAATCAAAATAAACACCTCTTGAGCTAAATTATAGCGTTCTAGTCTTTTGAGTGTGTATTTTTCGAATGTACACTCGAAACTGCTCTAAGTAGAAAATCCGTGTTTATGAGGCCTAGGCTTCAAAACTTGGATAAAATATCAAGATCATGTGGGTCTATATACCAACATGTCCTGATAATTAGCATGTTTTCAATCAAAATAGACACCTCTTGAGATAAATTATAGCGTTCGAGTCTTTTCGAGTGTGTATTTTTCGAATGTACACTCGAAACTGCTCTAAGTAGAAAAATCTTGTTTATGTGGCCTAGACTTCAAAATTTGGCTAAAATATCAAGATCATGTGGGTCTATAGACCAACATGTCGTGATAATTAGCATGTTTTCAATCAAAATAGACACCTCTTGAGCTAAATTATAGCGTTCGAGTCTTTTCGAGTGTGTATTTTTCGAATGTACACTCGAAACTGCTCTAAGTAGAAAAATCTTGTTTATGTGGCCTAGACTTCAAAATTTGGCTAAAATATCAAGATCATGTGGGTCTATAGACCAACATGTCCTGGTCATTAGTATGTTTCCAATCAAAATAGACACCTCTTGAGCTAAATTATAGCGTTCTAGTCTTTTCGAGTGTGTATTTTTCGAATGTACACTCGAAACTTCTCTAGGTAGAAAATTCGTGTTTATGAGGCCTAGGCTTCAAAACTTGGCTAAAATATCAAGATCATGTGGGTCTATAGACCAACATGTCCTGATAATTAGCATGTTTTCAATCAAAATAGACACCTATTGAGCTAAATTATAGCGTTCGAGTCTTTTCGAGTGTGTATTTTTCGAATGTACACTCGAAACTGCTCTAAGTAGAAAAATCTTGTTTATGTGGCCTAGACTTCAAAATTTGGCTAAAATATCAAGATCATGTGGGTCTATAGACCAACATGTCATGATAATTGGTATGTTTTCAATCAAAATAGACACCTCTTGAGCTAAATTATAGCGTTCGAGTCTTTTCGAGTGTGTATTTTTCGAATGTACACTCTAAACTGCTCTAAGTAGAAAAATCTTGTTTATGTGGCCTAGACTTCAATATTTGGCTAAAATATCAAGATCATGTGGGTCAATAGACCAACATGTCCTGATCAATAGCATGTTTTCAATCAAAATAGACACCTCTTGAGCTAAATTATAGCGTTCGAGTGTTTTCGAGTGTGTATTTTTCGAATGTACACTCGAAACTGCTCTAAGTAGAAAAATCTTGTTTATGTGGCCTAGACTTCAAAATTTGGCTAAAATATCAAGATCATGTGGGTCTATAGACCAACATGTCATGATAATTAGTATGTTTTCAATCAAAATAGACACCTCTTGAGCTAAATTATAGCGTTCGAGTCTTTTCGAGTGTGTATTTTTCGAATGTACACTCGAAACTGCTCTAAGTAGAAAAATCTTGTTTATGTGGCCTAGACTTCAAAATTTGGCTAAAATATCGAAATCATGTGGGTCTATAGACCAACATGTCCTGATCATTAGTATGTTTCCAATCAAAATAGACACCTCTTGAGCTAAATTATAGCGTTCTAGTCTTTTCGAGTGTGTATTTTTCGAATGTACACTCGAAACTGCTCTAAGTAGAAAAATCTTGTTTATGTGGCCTAGACTTCAAAATTTGGCTAAAATATCAAGATCATGTGGGTCTATAGACCAACATGTCATGATAATTAGCATGTTTCCAATCAAAATAGAAACCTGTGGAGCTAAATTATAGCGTTCGAGTCTTTTCGAGTGTGTATTATTCGAATGTACACTCGAAACTGCTCTAAGTAGAAAATTCGTGTTTATGAGGCCTAGGCTTCAAAACTTGGCTAAAATATCAAGATCATGTGGGTCTATAGACCAACATGTCCTGATAATTAGCATGTTTTCAATCAAAATAGACATCTGTTGAGCTAAATTATAGCGTTCGAGTCTTTTCGAGTGTGCATTATTTGAATGTACACTCGAAACTGCTCTAAGTAGAAAATTCGTGTTTATGAGGCCTAGCCTTCAAAACTTGGATAACATATCAATATCATGTGGGTCTATAGACCAACATGTCCTAATCAATAACATGTTTTCAATCAAAATAGACACCTCTTGAGCCAAATTATAGCGTTCGAGTCTTTTCGAGTGTGTATTTTTCGAATGTACACTCGAAACTGCTCTAAGTTGACAAATCTTGTTTATGAGGCCTAGATTTCAAAATTTTGCTAAAATATCAAGATCATCTAGGTCTATATACCAACATGTCCTGATCATTAGCATGTTTCCAATCAAAATAGACACCTCTTGAGCTAAATTATAGCGTTCGAGTCTTTTCGAGTGTGTATTATTCGAATGTACACTCGAAACTGCTCTAAGTAGAAAATTCGTGTTTATGAGGCCTAGGCTTCAAAACTTGGCTAAAATATCAAGATCATGTGGGTCTATAGACCAACATGTCCTGATAATTAGCATGTTTTCAATCAAAATAGACATCTGTTGAGCTAAATTATAGCGTTCGAGTCTTTTCGAGTGTGCATTATTTGAATGTACACTCGAAACTGCTCTAAGTAGAAAATTCGTGTTAATGAGGCCTAGCCTTCAAAACTTGGATAACATATCAAGATCGTGTGGGTCTATAGACCAACATGTCCTGATCAATAGCATGTTGTCAATCAAAATAGACACCTTTTGAGCTAAATTATAGCGTTCGAGTCTTTTCGAGTGTGTATTTTTCGAATGTACACTCGAAACTGCTCTAAGTTGACAAATCTTGTTTATGAGGCCTAGATTTCAAAATTTTGCTAAAATATCAAGATCATCTAGGTCTATATACCAACATGTCCTGATCATTAGCATGTTTTCAATCAAAATAGACACCTCTTGAGCTAAATTATAGTGTTCGAGTCTTTTCGAGTGTGTATTTTTCGAATGTACACTCGAAACTGCTCTAAGTAGAAAAATCTTGTTTATGTGGCCTAGACTTCAAAATTTGGCTAAATTAACAAGATCATGTGGGTATGTAGACCAACATGTCCTGATCATTAGCATGTTTCCAATAAAAATAGACACCGGTTGAGCTAAATTATAGCGTTCGAGTCTTTTTGAGTGTGTATTATATGAATGTACACTCGAAACTGCTCTAAGTAGAAAATTCGTGTTTATGAGGCCTAGCCTTCAAAACTTGGATAACATATCAAGATCATGTGGGTCTATAGACCAACATGTCCTGATCAATAGCATGTTTTCAATCAAAATAGACACCTCTTGAGCTAAATTATAGTGTTCGAGTCTTTTCGAGTGTGTATTTTTCGAATGTACATTCGAAACTGCTCTAAGTAGACAAATCTTGTTTATGAGGCCTAGATTTCAAAATTTTGCTAAAATATCAAGATCATCTGGGTCTATAGACCAACATGTCCTGATCATTAGCATGTTTCCAATAAAAATAAAAACCTGTTGAGCTAAATTATAGCGTTCGAGTCTTTTCGAGTGTGTATTATTCGAATGCACACTCGAAACTGCTCTAAGTAGAAAATTCGTGTTTATGAGGCCTAGGCTTCAAAACTTGGCTAAAATATCAAGATCATGTGGGTCTATAGACCAACATATCCTGATAATTAGCATGTTTTCAATCAAAATAGACACCTCTTGAGCTAAATTATAGCGTTCGAGTCTTTTCGAGTGTGTATTTTTCGAATGTACAGTCGAAACTTCTCTAAGTAGACAAATCTTGTTTATGAGGCCTAGACTTCAAAATTTAGCTAAAATATCAAGATCATGTGGGTCTAAAGACCATCATGTCCTGATCATTAGCATGTTTCCAATCAAAATAGACACCGGTTGAGTTAAATTATAGCGTTCGAGTCTTTTCGAGTGTGTATTTTTCGAATGTACACTCGAAACTGCTCTAAGTAGAAAATCGTGTTTATGAGGCCTAGGCTTCAAAACTTGGCTAAAATATCAAGATCATGTGGGTCTATAGACCAACATATCCTGATAATTAGCATGTTTTCAATCAAAATAGACATCTCTTGAGCTAAATTATAACGTTCGAGTCTTTTCGAGTGTGTATTTTTCGAATGTGCACTCGAAACTGCTCTAAGTAGACAAATCTTGTTTATGAGGCCTAGATTTCAAAATTTTTCTAAAATATCAAGATCATCTGGGTCTATATACCAACATGTCCTGATCATTAGCATGTTTCCAATAAAAATAGAAATCTGATGAGCTAAATTATAGCGTTCGAGTCTTTTCGAGTGTGTATTATTCGAATGTACACTCGAAACTGCTCTAAGTAGAAAATTCGTGTTTATGAGGCCTAGGCTTCAAAACTTGGCTAAAATATCAAGATCATGTGGGTCTATAGACCAACATGTCCTGATAATTAGCATGTTTTCAATCAAAATAGACACCTCTTGAGCTAAATTATAGCGTTCGAGTCTTTTTGAGTGTGTATTTTTCGAATGTACAGTCGAAACTTCTCTAATTAGAAAAATCTTGTTTATGTGGCCTAGATTTCAAAATTTTGCTAGAATATCAAGATCATCTGGGTCTATAGACCAACATGTCCTGATCATTACCATGTTTCCAATAAAAATAAAAACCTGTTGAGCTAAATTATAGCGTTCGAGTCTTTTCGAGTGTGTATTATTCGAATGTACACTCGAAACTGCTCTAAGTAGAAAATTCGTGTTTATGAGGCCTAGGCTTCAAAACTTGGCTAAAATATCAAGATCATGTGGGTCTATACACCAACATGTCCTGATAATTAGCATGTTTTCAATCAAAATAGACACCTCTTGAGCTAAATTATAACGTTCGAGTCTTTTCGAGTGTGTATTTTTCGAATGTACACTCGAAACTTCTCTAAGTAGACAAATCTTGTTTATGAGGCCTAGACTTCAAAATTTAGCTAAAATATCAAGATCATCTGGGTCTATAGACCAACATGTCCTGATCATTAGCATGTTTCCAATAAAAATAGACACCGGTTGAGTTAAATTATAGCGTTCGAGTCTTTTCGAGTGTGTATTATTTGAATGTACACTCGAAACTGCTCTAAGTAGAAAATTCGTGTTTATGAGGCCTAGCCTTCAAAACTTGGCTAACATATCAAGATCATGTGGGTCTATAGACCAACATGTCCTGATAATTAGCATGTTTTCAATCAAAATAGACACCTCTTGAGCTAAATTATAAGGTTCGAGTCTTTTCGAGTGTGTATTTTTCGAATGTACACTCGAAACTTCTCTAAGTAGACAAATCTTGTTTATGAGGCCTAGACTTCAAAATTTAGCTAAAATATCAAGATCATCTGGGTCTATAAACCACAATGTCCTGATCATTAACATGTTTCCAATAAAAATAGACACCGGTTGAGCTAAATTATAGCGTTCGAGTCTTTTCGAGTGTGTATTATTTGAATGTACACTCGAAACTGCTCTAAGTAGAAAATTCGTGTTTATGAGGCCTAGCCTTCAAAACTTGGCTAACATATCAAGATCATGTGGGTCTATAGACCAACATGTCCTGATCAATAGCATGTTTTCAATAAAAATAGACACCTCTTGAGATAAATTATAGCGTTCGAGTCTTTTCGAGTGTGTATTTTTCGAATGTACACTCGAAACTGCTCTAAGTAGACAAATCTTGTTTATGAGGCCTAGATTTCAAAATTTTGCTAAAATATCAAGATCATATGGGTCTATAGACCAACATATCCTGATCATTAGCATGTTTCCAATAAAAATTGAAACATGTTGAGCTAAATTATAGCGTTCGAGTCTTTTCGAGTGTGTATTATTCGAATGTACACCCGAAACTGCTCTAAGTAGAAAATTCGTGTTTATGAGGCCTAGGCTTCAAAACTTGGCTAAAATATCAAGATCATGTGGGTCTATAGACCAACATGTCCTGATAATTAGCATGTTTTCAATCAAAATAGACACCTCTTGAGATAAATTATAACGTTCGAGTCTTTTCGAGTGTGTATTATTCGAATGTACACTCGAAACTTCTCTAAGTAGACAAATCTTGTTTATGAGGCCTAGACTTCAAAATTTAGCTAAAATATCAAGATCATCTGGGTCTGTATACCAACATGTCCTGATCATTAGCATGTTTCCAATAAAAATAGACACCGGTTTAGCTAAATTATAGCGTTCGAGTTATTTCGAGTGTGTATTTTTCGAATGTACACTCGAAACTGCTCTAAGTAGACAAATCTTGTTTATCAGGCCTATATTTCAAAATTTTCCTAAAATATCAAGATCATCTGGGTCTATAGACCAACATGTCCTGATCATTAGCATGTTTCCAATAAAAATAGAAACCTGTTGAGCTAAATTATAGCATTCGAGTCTTTTCGAGTGTGTATTATTCGAATGTACACTCGAAACTGCTCTAAGTAGAAAATTCATGTATATGAGGCCTAGGCTTCAAAACTTGGCTAAAATATCAAGATCATGTGGGTCAATAGACCAACATATCCTGATAATTAGCATGTTTCCAATCAAAATAGACACCTCTTGAGCTAAATTATAACATTCGAGTCTTTTCGAGTGTGTATTTTTCGAATGTACACTCGAAACTTCTCTAAGTAGACAAATCTTGTTTATGAGGCCTAGACTTCAAAATTTAGCTAAAATATCAAGATCATCTGGGTCTATAGACCAACATGTCCTGATCATTAGCATGTTTCCAATAAAAATAGACACCGGTTGTGCTAAATTATAGCGTTCGAGTCTTTTCGAGTGTGTATTATTTGAATGTACACTCGAAACTGCTCTAAGTAGAAAATTCGTGTTTATGAGGCCTAGCCTTCAAAACTTGGCTAACATATCAAGATCATGTGGGTCTATAGACCAACATGTCCTGATCAATAGCATGTTTTCAATAAAAATAAACACCTCTTGAGATAAATTATAGCGTTCGAGTCTTTTCGAGTGTGTATTTTTCGAATGTACACTCGAAACTGCTCTAAGTAGACAAATCTTGTTTATGAGGCCTAGATTTCAAAATTTTGCTAAAATATCAAGATCATATGGGTCTATAGACCAACATATCCTGATCATTAGCATGTTTCCAATAAAAATAGAAACATGTTGAGCTAAATTATAGCGTTCGAGTCTTTTCGAGTGTGTATTATTCGAATGTACACTCGAAACTGCTCTAAGTAGAAAATTCGTGTTTATGAGGCCTAGGCTTCAAAACTTGGCTAAAATATCAAGATCATGTGGGTCTATAGACCAACATGTCTTGATCAATAGCATGTTTTCAATCAAAATAGACACCTCTTGAGCTAAATTATAGCGTTCGAGTCTTTTCGAGTGTATATTATTCGAATGTACACTCGAAACTGCTCTAAGTAGAAAATTCGTATTTATGAGGCCTAGCCTTAAAAACTTGGCTAACATATCAAGATCATGTGGGTCTATAGACCAACATGTCCTGATCATTAGCATGTTTCCAATCAAAATAGACACCTCTTGAGCTAAATTATAGCGTTCGAGTTATTTCGAGTGTGTATTTTTCGAATGTACACTCGAAACTGCTCTAAGTAGACAAATCTTGTTTATCAGGCCTATATTTCAAAATTTTCCTAAAATATCAAGATCATCTGGGTCTATAGACCAACATGTCCTGATCATTAGCATGTTTCCAATAAAAATAGAAACCTGTTGAGCTAAATTATAGCATTCGAGTCTTTTCGAGTGTGTATTATTCGAATGTACACTCGAAACTGCTCTAAGTAGAAAATTCATGTATATGAGGCCTAGGCTTCAAAACTTGGCTAACATATCAAGATCATGTGGGTCAATAGACCAACATATCCTGATAATTAGCATGTTTCCAATCAAAATAGACACCTCTTGAGCTAAATTATAACATTCGAGTCTTTTCGAGTGTGTATTTTTCGAATGTACACTCGAAACTTCTCTAAGTAGACAAATCTTGTTTATGAGGCCTAGACTTCAAAATTTAGCTAAAATATCAAGATCATCTGGGTCTATAGACCAACATGTCCTGATCATTAGCATGTTTCCAATAAAAATAGACACCGGTTGAGCTAAATTATAGCGTTCGAGTCTTTTCGAGTGTGTATTATTTGAATGTACACTCGAAACTGCTCTAAGTAGAAAATTCGTGTTTATGAGGCCTAGCCTTCAAAACTTGGCTAAAATATCAAGATCATGTGGGTCTATAGACCAACATGTCCTGATAATTAGCATGTTTTCAATCAAAATAGACACCTCTTGAGATAAATTATAACGTTCGAGTCTTTTCGAGTGTGTATTATTCGAATGTACACTCGAAACTTCTCTAAGTAGACAAATCTTGTTTATGAGGCCTAGACTTCAAAATTTAGCTAAAATATCAAGATCATCTGGGTCTATAGACCAACATGTCCTGATCATTAGCATGTTTCCAATAAAAATAGACACCGGTTGAGCTAAATTATAGCGTTCGAGTCTTTTCGAGTGTGTATTATTTGAATGTACTCTCGAAAATGCTCTAAGTAGACAAATCTTGTTTATGAGGCCTAGATTTCAAATTTTTTCTAAAATATAAAGATCATCTGGGTTTATAGACCAACATGTCCTGATCATTAGCATGTTTCCAATAAAAATAGAAACCTGTTGAGCTAAATTATAGCGTTCAAGTCTTTTCGAGTGTGTATTATTCGAATGTACACTCGAAACTGCTCTAAGTAGAAAATTCGTGTTTATGAGGCATAGGCTTCAAAACTTGGCTAAAATATCAAGATCATGTGGTTCTATAGACCAACATGTCCTGATCAATAGCACGTTTTCAATCAAAATAGACACCTCTCGAGCTAAATTATAGCGTTCGAGTCTTTTCGAGTGTGTATTATTCGAATGTACACTCGAAACTGCTCTAAGTAGAAAATTCGTATTTATGAAGCCTAGCCTTCAAAACTTGGCTAACATATCAAGATCATGTGGGTCTATAGACCAACATGTCCTGATAATTAGCATGTTTTTAATCAAAATAGACACCTCTTGAGCTAAATTATAGCGTTCGAGTCTTTTCGAGTGTGTATTTTTCGAATGTACACTCGAAACTTCTCTAAGTAGACAAATCTTGTTTATGAGGCCTAGATTTCAAAATTTAGCTAAAATATCAAGTTCATCTGGGTCTACAGACCAACATGTCCTGATCATTAGCATGTTTCCAATAAAAATAGACACCGGTTGAGCTAAATTATAGCGTTCGAGTCTTTTCGAGTGTGTATTATTTGAATGTACACTCGAAACTGCTCTAAGTAGAAAATTCGTGTTTATGAGGCCTAGCCTTCAAAAATTGGCTAACATATCAAGATCATGTAGGTCTATAGACCAACATGTCCTGATCATTAGCATGTTTTCAATCAAAATAGACACCTCTTGAGCTAAATTACAGCGTTCGAGTCTTTTCGAGTGTGTATTTTTCGAATGTACACTCGAAACTGCTCTAAGTAGACAAATCTTGTTTATGAGGCCTAGATTTCAAAATTTTGCTAAAATATCACGATCATCTGGGTCTGTAGACCAACATGTCCTGATCATTAGCATGTTTCCAATCAAAATAGACACCTCTTGAGCTAAATTATAGCGTTCGAGTCTTTTTGAGTGTGTATTTTTCGAATGTACACTCGAAACTGCTCTAAGTAGAAAATTCGTGTTTATGAGGCGTAGGCTTCAAAACTTGGCTAAAATATCAAGATCATGTGGGTCTATAGACCAACATGTCCTAATCATTAGCATGTTTCCAATAAAAATAGACACCGGTTGAGCTAAATTATAGCGTTCGAGTCTTTTCGAGTGTGTATTATTTGAATGTACACTCGAAACTTCTCTAAGTAGAAAATTCGTGTTTATGAAGCTTAGCCTTCAAAACTTGGCAACATATCAAGATCATGTGGGTCTATAGACCAACATGTCCTGATCATTAGCATGTTTTCAATCAAAATAGACACCTCTTGAGCTAAATTACAGCGTTCGAGTCTTTTCGAGTGTGTATTTTTCGAATGTACACTCGAAACTGCTCTAAGTAGACAAATCTTGTTTATGAGGCCTAGACTTCAAAATTTAGCTAAAATATCAAGATCATCTGGGTCTATAGACCAACATGTCATGATCATTAGCATGTTTCCAATAAAAATAGACACCGGTTGAGATAAATTATAGCGTTCGAGTCTATTCGAGTGTGTATTATTTGAATGTACACTCGAAACTGCTCTAAGTAGAAAATTCGTGTTTATGAGGCCTAGCCTTCAAAACTTGGCTAACATATCAAGATCATGTGGGTCTACATACAAACATGACCTGATCAATAGCATGTTTTCAATCAAAATAGACACCTCTTGAGCTAAATTATAGCGTTAGAGTCTTTTCGAGTGTGTATTTTTCGAATGTACACTCGAAACTGCTCTAAGTAGACAAATCTTGTTTATGAGGCCTAGACTTCAAAATTTAGCTAAAATATCAAGATCATCTGGGTCTATAGACCAACATGTCATGATCATTAGCATGTTTCCAATAAAAATAGACACCGGTTGAGCTAAATTATAGCGTTCGAGTCTTTTCGAGTGTGTATTATTTGAATGTACACTCGAAACTGCTCTAAGTAGAAAATTCGTGTTTATGAGGCTTAGCCTTCAAAACTTGGCTAACATATCAAGATCACGTGGGTCTATATACCAACATGTCCTGATCAATAGCATGTTTTCAATCAAAATAGACACCTCTTGAGCTAAATTATAGCGTTCGAGTCTTTTCGAGTGTGTATTTTTCGAATGTACACTCGAAACTGCTCTAAGTAGACAAATCTTGTTTATGAGGCCTAGACTTCAAAATTTAGCTAAAATATCAAGATCATCTGGGTCTATAGACCAACATGTCCTGATCATTAGCATGTTTCCAATAAAAATAGACACCGGTTGAGCTAAATTATAGCGTTCGAGTCTTTTCGAGTGTGTATTATTTGAATGTACACTCGAAACTGCTCTAAGTAGAAAATTCGTGTTTATGGGGCCTAGCCTTCAAAACTTGGCTAACATATCAAGATAATGTGGGTCTATAGACCAACATGTCCTGATCAAAAGCATGTTTTCAATCAAAATAAACACCTCTTCAGCTAAATTATAGCGTTCGAGTCTTTTCGAGTGTGCATTTTTCGAATGTACTCTCGACAATGCTCTAAGTAAGCAAATCTTGTTTATGATGCCTAGATTTCAAAAATTTTCTAAAATATAAAGATCATCTGGGTCATGTTTTCAATCAAAAGAGACACATATTGAGCTAAATTATAGCGTTCAAGTCTTTTCGAGTGTGTATTATTCGAATGTACACTCGAAAAAACTCTAAGTAGGCAAATCTTGTTTATGATGCCTAGATTTCAAAATTTTTCTAAAATATAAAGATCATCTGGGTTTATAGACCAACATGTCCTGATCATTAGCATGTTTCCAATAAAAATAGAAACCTATTGAGCTAAATTATAGCGTTCAAGTCTTTTCGAGTGTGTATTATTCGAATGTACACTCGAAACTGCTCTCTAAGTAGAAAATTCGTGTTTATGAGGCCTAGGCTTCAAAACTTGGCTAAAATATCAAGATCATGTGGGTCTATAGACCAACATGTCCTGATCAATATCACGTTTTCAATCAAAATAGACACCTCTTGAGCTCAATTATAGAGTTCGAGTCTTTTCGAGTGTGTATTTTTCGAATGTACACTCGAAACTGCTCTAAGTAGAAAAATCTTGTTTATGAGGCCTAGATTTCAAAATTTTGCTAAAATATCAAGATCATCTGGGTCTATAGACCAACATGTCCTGATAATTAGCATGTTTTCATTCAAAATAAACACCTCTTGAGCTAAATTATAGCGTTCGAGTCTTTTCGAGTGTGTATTTTTCGAATGTACACTCGAAACTTCTCTAAGTAGACAAATCTTTTTTATGAGGCCTAGACTTCAAAATTTAGCTAAAATATCAAGATCATCTGGGTCTATAGACCAATATGTCCTGATCATTAGCATGTTTCCAATCAAAATAGACACCGTTTGAGCTAAATTATAGCGTTCGAGTCTTTTCGAGTGTGTATTTTTTGAATGTACACTCGAAACTGCTCTAAGTAGAAAATTCGTATTTATGAGGCCTAGCCTTCAAAACTTGGCTAACATATCAAGATCATGTGGGTCTATAGACCAACATGTCCTGATCATTAGCATGTTTCCAATCAAAATAGACACCTCTTGAGCTCAATTATAGATTTCGAGTCTTTTCGAGTGTGTATTTTTCGAATGTACACTCGAAACTGCTCTAAGTAGACAAATCTTGTTTATGAGGCCTAGATTTAAAAAATTTTGCTAAAATATCAAGATCATCTGGGTCTATAGACTAACATGTCCTGATAATTAGCATGTTTTCATTCAAAATAAACACCTCTTGAGCTAAATTATAGCGTTCGAGTCTTTTCGAGTGTGTATTTTTCGAATGTACTCTCGAAACTTCTCTAAGTAGACAAATCTTGTTTATGAGGCCTAGACTTCAAAATTTAGCTAAAATATCAAGATCATCTGGGTCTATAGACCAATATGTCCTGATCATTAGCATGTTTCCAATAAAAATAGACACCGGTTGAGCTAAATTATAGCGTTCGAGTCTTTTCGAGTGTGTATTTTTTGAATGTACACTCGAAACTGCTCTAAGTAGACAAATCTTGTTTATGAGCCCTAGATTTTAAAATTTTGCTAAAATATCAAGATCATCTGGGTCTATAGACCAACATGTCCTGATCATTAGCATGTTTCCAATAAAAATAGAAACCTGTTGAGCTAAATTATAGCGTTCGAGTCTTTTCGAGTGTGTATTATTCGAATGTACACTCGAAACTGCTCTAAGTAGAAAATTCGTGTTTATGAGGCCTAGGATTCAAAACTTGGCTAAAATATCAAGATCATGTGGGTCTATAGAACAACATGTCCTGATCATTAGCATGTTTCCAATAAAAATAGACACCGGTTGAGCTAAATTATAGTGTTCGAGTCTTTTCGAGTGTGTATTTTTCGAATGTACACTCGAAACTGCTCTAAGTAGACAAATCTTGTTTATGAGGCCTAGATTTCAAAATTTTGCTAAAATATCAAGATCATCTGGGTCTATAGACCAACATGTCCTGATCATTAGCATGTTTCCAATAAAAATAGAAACCTGTTGAGCTAAATTATAGCGTTCGAGTCTTTTCGAGTGTGTATTATTCGAATGTACACTCGAAACTGCTCTAAGTAGAAAATTCGTGTTTATGAGGCCTAGACTTCAAAACTTGGCTAAAATATCAAGATCATGTGGGTCTATAGACCAACATGTCCTGATAATTAGCATGTTTTCAATCAAAATAAACACCTCTTGAGCTAAATTATAGGGTTCGAGTCTTTTCGAGTGTGTATTTTTCGAATGTACACTCGAAACTTCTCTAAGTAGACAAATCTTGTTTATGAGGCCTAGACATCAAAATTTAGCTAAAATATCAAGATCATCTGGGTCTATAGACCAACATGTCCTGATCATTAGCATGTTTCCGATAAAAATAGACACCGGTTGAGCTAAATTATAGCGTTCGAGTCTTTTCGAGTGTGTATTATTTGAATGTACACTCGAAACTGCTCTAAGTAGAAAATTCGTGTTTATGGGGCCTAGCCTTCAAAACTTGGCTAACATATCAAGATCATGTGGTTCTATAGACCAACATGTCCTGATCAATAGCATGTTTTCAATTAAAATAGACACCTCTTCAGCTAAATTATAGCGTTCGAGTCTTTTCGAGTGTGTATTTTTCGAATGTACTCTCGAAAAAACTCTAAGTAGGCAAATCTTGTTTATGATGCCTAGATTTCAAAAAATTTCTAAAATATAAAGATCATCTGGGTTTATAGACCAACATGTCCTGATCATTAGCATGTTTCCAATAAAAATAGAAACCTATTGAGCTAAATTATAGCGTTCAAGTCTTTTCGAGTGTGTATTATTCGAATGTACACTCGAAACTGCTCTCTAAGTAGAAAATTCGTGTTTATGAGGCCTAGGCTTCAAAACTTGGCTAATATATCAAGATCATGTGGGTCTATAGACCAACATGTCCTGATCAATATCACGTTTTCAATCAAAATAGACACCTCTTGAGATCAATTATAGAGTTCGAGTCTTTTCGAGTGTGTATTTTTCGAATGTACACTCGAAACTGCTGTAAGTAGAAAAATCTTGTTTATGAGGCCTAGATTTCAAAATTTTGCTAAAATAAAAAGATCATATGGGTCTATAGATCAACATGTCCTGATCATTAACATGTTTCCGATAAAAATAGAAACCTGTTGAGCTAAATTATAGCGTTCGAGTCTTTTCGAGTGTGTATTATTCGAATGTACACTCGAAACTGCTCTAAGTAGAGAATTCGTGTTTATGAGGCCTAGACTTCAAAACTTGGCTAAAATATCAAGATCATGTGGGTCTATAGACCAACATGTCCTGATAATTAGCATGTTTTCAATCAAAATAGACACCTCTTGAGCTAAATTATAGCGTTCGAGTCTTTTCGAGTGTGTATTTTTCGAACGTACACTCGAAACTTCTCTAAGTAGACAAATCTTGTTTATGAGGCCTAGGCTTCAAAACTTGGCTAAAATATCAAGATCATATGGGTCTATAGACCAACATGTCCTGATCATTAGCATGTTTCCAATAAAAATAGACACCGGTTGAGCTAAATTATAGCGTTCGAGTATTTTCGAGTGTGTATTATTTGAATGTACACTCGAAACTGCTCTAAGTAGAATATTCGTGTTTATGAGGCCTAGGCTTCGAAACTTGGCTAAAATATCAAGATCATGTGGGTCTATAGACCAACATGTCCTGATAATTAGCATGTTTTCAATCAAAATAGACACCTCTTGAGCTAAATTATAGCGTTCGAGTCTTTTCGAGTGTGTATTTTTCGAATATACACTCCAAACTTCTCTAAGTAGACAAATCTTGTTTATGAGGCCTAGACTTCAAAATTTGGCTAAAATATCAAGATTATGTGGGTCTATAGGCCAACATGTCTTGATCATTAGCATGTTTCCAATCAAAATAGACACCTCTTGAGCTAAATTATAGTGTTCGATTCTTTTCGAGTGTGTATTATTCGAATATACACTTGAAACTGCTCTAAGTAGAAAATTCATGTTTATGAGGCCTAGGCTTCAAAACTTGGCTAAAATATCAAGATCATGTGGGTCTATAGACCAACATGTCCTGATAATTAGCATGTTTTCAATCAAAATAGACACCTCTTGAGCTAAATTATAGCGTTCGAGTCTTTTCGAGTGTGTATTTTTCGAATGTACACTCGAAACTTCTCTAAGTAGACAAATCTTGTTTATGAGGCCTAGACTTCAAAATTTAGCTAAAATATCAAGATCATCTGGGTCTATAGACCAACATGTCCTGATCATTAGCATGTTTCCAACAAAAATAGACACCGATTGAGCTAAATTATAGCGTTCGAGTCTTTTCAAGTGTGTATTATTTGAATGTACACTCGAAACTGCTCTAAGTAGAAAATTCGTGTTTATGAGGCCTAGCCTTCAAAACTTGGCTAACATATCAAGATCATGTGGGTCTATAGACCAACATGTCCTGATCAATAGCATGTTTTCAATCAAAATAGACACCTCTTGAGCTAAATTATAGCGTTCGAGTCTTTTCGAGTGTGTATTTTTCGAAGGTACTCTCGAAACTGCTCCAAGTAGACAAATCTTGTTTATGAGGCCTAGATTTCAAAATTTTGCTAAAATATCAAGATCTTCTGGGTTTATAGACCAACATGTCCTGATCATTAGCATGTTTCCAATAAAAATAGAAACCTGTTGAGCTAAATTATAGCGTTCGAGTCTTTTCGAGTGTGTATTATTCGAATGTACACTCGAAACTGCTCTAAGTAGAAAATTCGTGTTTATGAGGCCTAGACTTCAAAACTTGGATAAATTATAAAGATCATGTGGGTCTATAGACCAACATGTCCTGATAATTAGCATGTTTTCAATCAAAATAGACACCTCTTGAGCTAAATTATAGCGTTCGAGTCTTTTCGAGTGTGTATTTTTCGAATGTACACTCGAAACTGCTCTAAGTAGAAAAATCTTGTTTATGTGGCCTAGACTTCAAAATTTGGCTAAAATATCAAGATCATGTGGGTCTATAGACCAACATGTCCTGATAATTAGCATGTTTTCAATCAAAATAGATACCTCTTGAGCTAAATTATAGCGTTCGAGTCTTTTCGAGTGTGTATTTTTCGAATGTACACTCGAAACTGCTCTAAGTAGAAAAATCTTGTTTATGTGGCCTAGACTTCAAAATTTGGCTAAAAAATCAAGATCATCTGGGTCTATAGACCAACATGACCTGATAATTAGCATGTTTTCAATCAAAATAGACACCTCTTGAGCTAAATTATAGCGTTCGAGTCTTTTCGAGTGTGTATTTTTCGAATGTACACTCGAAACTGCTCTAAGTAGAAAAATCTTGTTTATGTGGCCTAGACTTCAAAATTTGGCTAAAATATCAAGATCATGTGGGTCTATAGACCAACATGTCCTGATAATTAGCATGTTTCAAATCAAAATAGACACCTCTTGAGCTAAATTATAGCGTTCGAGTCTTTTAGAGTGTGTATTTTTCGAATATACACTCGAAACTGCTCTAAGTAGAAAATTCGTGTGTATGAGGCCTAGGCTTCAAAACTTGGCTAAAATATCAAGATCATGTGGGTCTATAGACCAACATGTCCTGATAATTAGCATGTTTTCAATCAAAATAGACATCTCTTGAGATAAATTATAGCGTTCGAGTCTTTTCGAGTGTGTATTATTCGAATGTACACTCGAAACTGCTCTAAGTAGAAAAATCTTGTTTATGTGGCCTAGACTTCAAAATTTGGCTAAAATATCAAGATCATGTGGGTCTATAGACCAACATGTCCGGATCAATAGCATGTTTTCAATAAAAATAGACACCTCTTGAGCTAAATTATAGCTTTCGAGTCTTTTCGAGTGTGTATTTTTCGAATGTACACTCGAAACTGCTCTAAGTAGAAAAATCTTGTTTATGTGGCCTAGACTTCAAAATTTGGCTAAAATATCAAGATCATGTGGGTCTATAGACCAACATGTCCTGATAATTAGCATGTTTCCAATCAATATAGACACCTCTGGAGCTAAATTATAGAGTTCGAGTCTTTTCGAGTGTGTTTTTTTCGAATATACACTCGAAACTGCTCTAAGTAGAAAAATCGTGTGTATGAGGCCTAGGCTTCAAAACTTGGCTAAAATATCAAGATCATGTGGGTCTATAGACCAACATGTCCTGATAATTAGCATGTTTTCAATCAAAATAGACATCTCTTGAGATAAATTATAGCGTTCGAGTCTTTTCGAGTGTGTATTATTCGAATGTACACTCGAAACTGCTCTAAGTAGAAAATCCGTGTTTATGAGGCCTAGGCTTCAAAACTTGGATAAAATATCAAGATCATGTGGGTCTATATACCAACATGTCCTGATAATTAGCATGTTTTCAATCAAAATAGACACCTCTTGAGCTAAATTATAGCGTTCGAGTCTTTTCGAGTGTGTATTTTTCGAATGTACACTCGAAACTGCTCTAAGTAGAAAAATCTTGTTTATGTGGCCTAGACTTCAAAATTTGGCTAAAATATCAAGATCATGTGGGTCTATAGACCAACATGTCCTGATAATTAGCAGGTTTCCAATCAATATAGACACCTCTTGAGCTAAATTATAGCGTTCGAGTCTTTTCGAGTGTGTATTTTTCGAATATACACTCGAAACTGCTCTAAGTAGAAAATTCGTGTGTATGAGGCCTAGGCTTCAAAACTTGGCTAAAATATCAAGATCATGTGGGTCTATAGACCAACATGTCCTGATAATTAGCATGTTTTCAATCAAAATAGATATCTCTTGAGCTAAATTATAGCGTTCGAGTCTTTTCGAGTGTGTATTATTCGAATGTACACTCGAAACTGCTCTAAGTAGAAAATCCGTGTTTATGAGGCCTAGGCTTCAAAACTTGGATAAAATATCAAGATCATGTGCGTCTATATACCAACATGTCCTGATAATTAGCATGTTTTCAATCAAAATAGACACCTCTTGAGCTAAATTATAGCGTTCGAGTCTTTTCGAGTGTGTATTTTTCGAATGTACACTCGAAACTGCTCTAAGTAGAAAAATCTTGTTTATGTGGCCTAGACTTCAAAATTTGGCTAAAATATCAAGATCATGTGGGTCTATAGACCAACATGTCCTGATAATTAGCATGTTTCCAATCAATATAGACACTTCTTAAGCTAAATTATAGCGTTCGAGTCTTTTCGAGTGTGTATTTTTCGAATATACACTCGAAACTGCTCTAAGTAGAAAATTCGTGTTTATGAGGCCTAGGCTTCAAAACTTGGATAAAATATCAAGATCATGTGGGTCTATATACCAACATGTCCTGATAATTAGCATGTTTTCAATCAAAATAGACACCTCTTGAGCTAACTTATAGCGTTCTAGTCTTTTCGAGTGTGTATTTTTCGAATGTACACTCGAAACTGCTCTAAGTAGAAAAATCTTGTTTATGTGGCCTAGACTTCAAAATTTGGCTAAAATATCAAGATCATGTGGGTCTATAGACCAACATGTCCTGATAATTAGCATGTTTTCAATCAAAATAGACATCTATTGAGATAAATTATAGCGTTCGAGTCTTTTCGAGTGTGTATTATTCGAATGTACACTCGAAACTGCTCTAAGTAGAAAATCCGTGTTTATGAGGCCTAGACTTCAAAACTTGGATGAAATATCAAGATCATGTGGGTCTATATACCAACATGTCTTGATAATTAGCATGTTTTCAATCAAAATAGACACCTCTTGAGCTAAATTATAGCGTTCGAGTCTTTTCGAGTGTGTATTTTTCGAATGTACACTCGAAACTGCTCTAAGTAGAAAAATCTTGTTTATGTGGCCTAGACTTCAAAATTTGGCTAAAATATCAAGATCATGTGGGTCTATAGACCAACATGTCCTGATAATTAGCATGTTTTCAATCAAAATAGACATCCATGGAGCTAAATTATAGCGTTCGAGTCTTTTCGAGTGTGTATTTTTCGAATGTACACTCGAAACTGCTCTAAGTAGAAAAATCTTGTTTATGTGGCCTAGACTTCAAAATTTGGCTAAAATATCAAGATCATGTGGGTCTATAGACCAACATGTCCTGATAATTAGCATGTTTTCAATCAAAATAGACATCTCTGGAGATAAATTATAGCGTTCGAGTCTTTTCGAGTGTGTATTTTTCGAATGTACACTCGAAACTGCTCTAAGTAGAAAAATCTTGTTTATGTGGCCTAGACTTCAAAATTTGGCTAAAATATCAAGATCATGTGGGTCTATAGACCAACATGTCCTGATAATTAGCATGTTTTCAATCAAAATAGATATCTATGGAGCTAAATTATAGCGTTCGAGTCTTTTCGAGTGTGTATTTTTCGAATGTACACTCGAAACTGCTCTAAGTAGAAAAATCTTGTTTATGTGGCCTAGACTTCAAAATTTGGCTAAAATATCAAGATCATGTGGGTCTATAGAACAACATGTCCTGATCATTAGCATGTTTCCAATAAAAATAGACACCTCTTGAGCTAAATTATAGCGTTCGAGTCTTTTCGAGTGTGTATTTTTCGAATGTACACTCGAAACTGCTCTAAGTAGAAAAATCTTGTTTATGTGGCCTAGACTTCAAAATTTGGATAAAATATCAAGATAATGTGGGTCTATAGACCAACTGTCCTGATCAATAGCATGTTTTCAATCAAAATAGACACCTCTTGAGCTAAATTATAGCGTTCGAGTCTTTTCGAGTGTGTATTTTTCGAATGTACACTCGAAACTGCTCTAAGTAGACAAATCTTGTTTATGAGGCCTAGATTTCAAAATTTTGCTAAAATATCAAGATCATCTGGGTTTATAGACCAACATGTCCTGATCATTAGCATGTTTCCAATAAAAATAGAACCTTGTTGAGCTAAATTATAGCGTTCGAGTCTTTTCGAGTGTGTATTTTTCGAATGTACACTCGAAACTGCTCTAAGCAGAAAATTCGTGTTTATGAGGCCTAGGCTTCAAAACTTGGCAAAAATATCAAGATCATCTGGGTCTATAGACCAACATGTCCTGATCATTAGCATGTTTCCAATAAAAATGGACACCGGTTGAGCTAAATTATAGCGTTCGAGTCTTTTCGAGTGTGTATTATTTGAATGTACACTCGAAACTGCTCTAAGTAGAATATTCGTGTTTATGAGGCCTAGCCTTCAAAACTAGGCTAACATATTAAGATCATGTGGGTTTATAGACCCACATGTCCTGATTAATAGCATGTTTACAATGAAAATAGACACCTCTTGAGCTAAATTATAGCGTTCGAGTCTTTTCGAGTGTGTATTTTTCGAATGTACACTCGAAACTGCTCTAAGTAGACTAATCTTGTTTATGAGGCCTAGATTTCAAAATTTTGCTAAAATATCAAGATCATCTGGGTCTATAGACCAACATGTCCTGATCATTAGCATGTTTCCAATAAAAATAGAAACCTGTTGATCTAAATTATAGCGTTCGAGTCTTTTCGAGTGTGTATCATTCGAATGTACACTCGAAACTGCTCTAAGTAGAAAATTCGTGTTTATGAGGCCTAGGCTTCAAAACTTGGCTAAAATATCAAGATCATGTAGGTCTATAGACCAACATGTCCTTATAATTAACATGTTTTCAATCAAAATAGACACCTCTTGAGCTAAATTATAACGTTCGAGTCTTTTCGAGTGTGTATTTTTCGAATGTACACTCGAAACTTCTCTAAGTAGACAAATATTGTTTATGAGGCCTAGACTTCAAAATTTAGCTAAAATATCAAGATCATCTGGGTCTATAGACCAACATGTCCTGATCATTTGCATGTTTCCAATAAAAATAGACACCGGTTGAGCTAAATTATAGCGTTCGAGTCTTTTCGAGTGTGTATTATTTGAATGTACACTCGAAATTGCTCTAAGTAGAAAATTCGTGTTTATGAGGCCTAGCCTTCAAAACTTGGCTAACATATGAAGATCATGTGGGTCAATAGACCAACATGTCCTGATCAATAGCATGTTTTCAATCAAAATAGACACCTCTTGAGATAAATTATAGCGTTCGAGTCTTTTCGAGTGTGTATTTTTCGAATGTAAACTCGAAACTGCTCCAAGTAGACAAATCTTCTTTATGAGTCCTAGATTTCAAAATTTTGCTAAAATATCAAGATCATCTGGGTCTATAGACCAATATGTCCTGATCATTAGCATGTTTCCTATAAAAATAGAAACTTGTTGAGCTAAATTATAGCGTTCGAGTCTTTTCGAGTTTGTATTATTCGAATGTACACTCGAAACTGCTCTAAGTAGAAAATTCGTGTTTATGAGGCCTAGCCTTCAAAACTTAGCTAACATATCAAGATCATGTGGGTCTATAGACCAACATGTCCTGATCAATAGCATGTTTTCAATCAAAATAGACACCTCTTGAGCTAAATTATAGCGTTCGAGTCTTTTCGACTGTTTATTTTCCGAATGTACTCTCGAAACTGCTCTAAGTAGACAAATCATGTTTATGAATCCTAGATTTCAAAATTTTGCTAAAATATCAAGATCATCTGGGTTTATAGACCAACATGTCCTGATCATTAGCATGTTTCCAATCAAAATATAAACTCGTTGAGATAAATTATAGCGTTCGAGTCTTTTCGAGTGTGTATTATTCGAATGTACACTCGAAACTGCTCTAAGTAGAAAATTCGTTTTTATGAGGCCTAGGCTTAAAAACTTGGATAAAACATCAAGATCATGTGGGTCTATAGACCAACATGTCTTTATCAATAGCATGTTTTCAATCAAAATAGACACCTCTTGAGCTAAATTATAGCGTTCGAGTCTTTTCGAGTGTGTATTATTCGAATGTACACTCGAAACTGCTCTAAGTAGAAAATTCGTATTTATGAGGCCTAGCCTTCAAAACTTGCCTAACATATCAAGATCATGTGGGTCTATAGACCAACATGTCCTGATCATTAGCATGTTTTCAATCATAATAGACACCTCTTGAGCTAAATTATAGCGTTCGAGTCTTTTCGAGTGTGTATTTTTCGAATGTACACTCGAAACTGCTCTAAGTAGACAAATCTTGTTTATGAGGCCTAGATTTCAAAATTTTGCTAAAATATCAAGATCATCTAGTCTATAGACCAATATGTCCTGATCATTAGCATGTTTCCAATAAAAATAGAAACCTGTTGAGATAAATTATAGCGTTCGAGTCTTTTCGAGTGTGTATTTTTCGAATGTACACTCGAAACTGCTCTAAATAGACAAATCTTGTTTATGAGGCCTAGATTTTAAAATTTTGCTAAAATATCAAGATCATCTGGGTCTATAGACCAACATGTCCTGATAATTAGCATGTTTCCAATAAAAATAGAAACCTGTTGAGCTAAATTATAACGTTCGAGTCTTTTCGAGTGTTTATTTTCCGAATGTACTCTCTAAACTGCTCTAAGTAGACAAATCATGTTTATGAGGCCTAGATTTCAAAATTTTGCTAAAATATCAAGATCATCTGGGTTTATAGACCAACATGTCCTGATCATTAGCATGTTTCCAATAAAAATAGAAACCTGTTGAGCTAACTTATAGCATTCGAGTCTTTTCGAGTGTTTATTATTCGAATGTACACTCGAAACTGCTCTAAGTAGAAAATTCATGTTTATGAGGCCTAGCCTTCAAAACTTGGCTAACATATCAAGATCATGTGGGTCTATAGACCAACATGTCCTGATCAATAGCATGTTTTCAATCAAAATAGACACCTCTTGAGATAAATTATAGCGTTCGAGTCTTTTCGAGTGTGTATTTTTCGAATGTACACTCGAAACTGCTCTAAATAGACAAATCTTGTTTATGAGGCCTAGATTTTAAAATTTTGCTAAAATATCAAGATCATCTGGGTCTATAGACCAATATGTCCTGATCATTAGCATGTTTCCAATAAAAATAGAAACCTGTTGAGCTAAATTATTGCGTTCGAGTCTTTTCGAGTGTGTTTCGAATGTACACTTGAAACTGCTCTAAGTAGAAAATTCATGTTTATGAGGCCTAGCCTTCAAAACTTGGCAAACATATCAAGATCATGTGGGTCTATAGACCAACATGTCCTGATCAATAGCATGTTTTCAATCAAAATAGACACCTCTTGAGATAAATTATAGCGTTCGAGTCTTTTCGAGTGTGTATTTTTCGAATGTACACTCGAAACTGCTCTAAATAGACAAATCTTATTTATGAGGCCTAGATTTTAAAATTTTGCTAAAATATCAAGATCATCTGGGTCTATAGACCAACATGTCCTGATCATTAGCATGTTTCCAATAAAAATAGAAACATGTTGAGCTAAATTATAGCGTTCGAGTCTTTTCGAGTGTGTATTATTCGAATGTACACTCGAAACTGCTCTAAGTAGAAAATTCGTGTTTATGAGGCCTAGCCTTCAAAACTTGGCTAAAATATCAAGATCATGTGGGTCTATAGACCAACATGTCCTGATAATTAGCATGTTTTCAATCAAAATAGACACCTCTTGAGCTAAATTATAGCGTTCGAGTCTTTTCGAGTGTGTATTTTTCGAATGTACACTCGAAACTTCTCTAAGTAGACAAATCTTGTTTATGAGGCCTAGAATTCAAAATTTAGCTAAAATATCAAGATCATCTGGGTCTATAGACCAACATGTCCTGATCATTAGCATGTTTCCAATAAAAATAGACACCGGTTGAGCTAAATTATAGCGTTCGAGTCTTTTCAAGTGTGTATTATTTGAATGTACACTCGAAACTGCTCTAAGTAGAAAATTCGTGTTTATGAGGCCTAGCCTTCAAAACTTGGCTAACATATCAAGATCATGTGGGTCTATAGACCAACATGTCCTGATCAATAGCATGTTTTCAATCAAAATAGACACCTCTTGAGCTAAATTATAGCGTTCGAGTCTTTTCGAGTGTGTATTTTTCGAATGTACTCTCGAAAATGCTCTAAGTAGACAAATCTTGTTTATGAGGCCTAGATTTCAAAATTTTGCTAAAATATAAAGATCATCTGGGTTTATAGACCAACATGTCCTGATCATTAGCATGTTTCCAATAAAAATAGAAACCTGTTGAGCTAAATTATAGCGTTCAAGTCTTTTCGAGTGTGTATTATTCGAATGTACACTCGAAACTGCTCTAAGTAGAAAATTCGTGTTTATGAGGCCTAGGATTCAAAACTTGGCTAAAATATCAAGATCATGTGGGTCTATAGACCAATATGTCCTGATCAATAGCACGTTTTCAATCAAAATAGACACCTCTCGAGCTAAATTATAGCGTTCGTGTCTTTTCGAGTGTGTATTAATCGAATGTACACTCGAAACTGCTCTAAGTAGAAAATTCGTATTTATGAAGCCTAGCCTTCAAAACTTGGCTAACATATCAAGATCATGTGGGTCTATAGACCAACATGTCCTGATAATTAGCATGTTTTCAATCAAAATAGACACCTCTTGAGCTAAATTATAGCGTTCGAGTCTTTTCGAGTGTGTATTTTTCGAATGTACACTCGAAACTTCTCTAAGTAGACAAATCTTGTTTATGAGGCCTAGCCTTCAAAACTTGGCTAACATATCAAGATCATGTGTGTCTATAGACCAACATGTCCTGATCAATAGCATGTTTTCAATCAAAATAGACACCTCTTGAGATAAATTATAGCGTTCGAGTCTTTTCGAGTGTGTATTTTTCGAATGTACACTCGAAACTGCTCTAAAGAGACAAATCTTGTTTATGAGGCCTAGATTTTAAAATTTTGCTAAAATATCAAGATCTTCTGGGTCTATAAACCGACATGTCCTGATCATTAGCATGTTTCCAATAAAAATAGAAACTTGTTGAGCTAAATTATAGCGTTCGAGTCTTTTCGAGTGTGTATTTTTCGAATGTACACTCGAAACTGCTCTAAGTAGACAAATCTTGTTTATGAGGCCTAGATTTCAAAATTTTGCTAAAATATCAAGATCATCTGGGTCTATAGACCAATATGTCCTGATCATTAGCATGTTTCCAATAAATATGAAACCTGTTGAGCTAAATTAATAGCGTTCGAGTCTTTTCGAGTGTGTATTTTTTGAATGTACACTCGAAACTGCTCTACGTAGAAAATTCATGTTTATGAGGCCTAGGCTTCAAAACTTGGCTAACATATGAAGATCATATGGGTCAATAGACCAACATGTCCTGATCAATAGCATGTTTTCAATCAAAATAGACACCTCTTGAGACAAATTATAGCGTTCGAGCCTTTTCGAGTGTGTATTTTTCGAATGTAAACTCGAAACTGCTCTAAGTAGACAAATCTTATTTATGAGTCCTAGATTTCAAAATTTTGCTAAAATATCAAGATCATCTGGGTCTATAGACCAACATGTCCTGATCATTAGCATGTTTCCAATTAAAATATAAACCTGTTGAGCTAAATTATAGCATTCGAGTTTTTTCGAGTGTGTATTATTCGAATGTACACTCGAAACTGCTCTAAGTAGAATATTAGTATTTATGAGGCCTAGCCTTCAAAACTTGGCTAAAATATCAAGATCATCTGGGTCGATAGACCAACATGTTCTGATCATTAGCATGTTTCCAATAAAAATAGAAACCTGTTGAGCTAAATTATAGCGTTCGAGTCTTTTCGAGTGTGTATTTTTCGAATGTATACTCTAAACTGCTCTGAGTAGACAAATCTTGTTTATGAGGCCCGGATTTCAAAATTTTGCTAAAATATCAAGATCATCTGGGTATATAGACCAACATGTCCTGATCATTAGCATGTTTCCAATAAAAATAGAAACCTGTTGAGCTAAATTATATCGTTCGAGTCTTTTCTAGTTTGTATTTTTCGAATGTACACTCGAAACTGCTCTAAGTAGACAAATCTTGTTTATGAGGCCTAGATTTCAAAATTTTGCTAAAATATCACGATCATGTGGGTCTATAGACCAATATGTCCTGATCATTAGCATGTTTTCAATCAAAATAGAAACCTGTTGAGCTAAATTATAGCGTTCGAGTCTTTTCGAATGTGTATTATTCGAATGTACACTCGAAACTGCTCTAAGTTGAAAATTCGTGTTTATGAGGCCTAGGCTTCAAAACTTGGCTAAAATATCAAGATCATGTGGGTCTATAGACCAACATGTCCTGATAATTAGCATGTTTTCAATCAAAATAGACACCTCTTGAGCTAAATTATAGCGTTCGAGTCTTTTCGAGTGTGTATTTTTCGAATGTACACTCGAAACTGCTTTAAGTAGACAAATATTGTTTATGAGGCCTAGATTTCAAAATTTTGCTAAAATATCAAGATCATCTGGGTCTATAGACCAACATGTACTGATCATTAGCATGTTTCCAATAAAAATAAAAACCTGTTGATCTAAATTATAGCGTTCGACTCTTTTCGAGTGTGTATTATTCGAATGTACACTCGAAACTGCTCTAAGTAGAAAATTCTTGTTTATGAGGCCTAGGCTTCAAAACTTGGCTAAAATATCAAGATCATGTGGGTCTATAGACCAACATGTCCTGATCATTAGCATGTTTCCAATCAAAATAGACACCTCTTGAACTAAATTATAGCGTTCGAGTCTTTCCGAGTGTGTATTTTTCGAATGTACACTCGAAACTGCTCTAAGTATAAAATTCGTGTTTATGAGGCATAGGCTTCAAAACTTGGCTAAAATATCAAGATCATGTGGGTCTATATACCAATATGTCCTGATAATTAGCATGTTTCCAATCAAAATAAACACATGTTGAGCTAAATTATAACTTTCGAGTCTTTTCGAGTGTGTATTATTCGAATGTACGCTCGAAACTGCTCTAAGTAGAAAATTCGTGTTTATGAGGCCTAGGCTTCAAACCATGGCTAAAATATCAAGATCATGTGGGTCTATAGACCAACATGTCCTAATCAATTTCATGTTTTCAATCAAAATAGACACCTCTTGAATTAAATTATAGCGTTCGAGTCTTTTCGAGTGTGTATTTTTCGAATGTACACTCGAAACTGCTCTAAGTAGACAAATCTTGTTTATGAGGCCTAGACTTCAAAATTTGGATAAAATATCAAGATCATGTGGGTCTATAGACCAACATTTCCTGATCATTAGCATGTTTCCAATCAAAATAGACACCTCTTGAGCTAAGTTATAGCGTTCGAGTCTTTTCGAGTGTGTATTTTTCGAATGTACACTCGAAACTGCTCTAAGTAAAAAATTCGTGTTTATGAGGCCTAGGCTTCAAAACTTGGCTAAAATATCAAGATCATGTGGGTCTATAGACCAACATGTCCTGATAATTAGCATGTTTTCAATCAAAATAGACATCTCTTGAGCTAAATTATAACGTTCGAGTCTTTTCGAGTGTGTATTTTTCGAATGTACACTCGAAACTGCTCTAAGTAGACAAATCTTGTTTATGAGGCCTAGATTTAAAAATTTTGCTAAAATATCAAGATCATATGGGTCTATAGACCAACATGTCCTGATAATTAGCATGTTTTCAATCAAAATAAACACCGCTTGAGCTAAATTATAGCGTTCGAGTCTTTTCGAGTGTGTATTTTTCGAATGTACACTCGAAACTTCTCTAAGTAGACAAATCTTGTTTATGAGGCCTAGCCTTCAAAACTTGGCTAACATATCAAGATCATGTGTGTCTATAGACCAACATGTCCTGATCAATAGCATGTTTTCAATCAAAATAGACACCTCTTGAGATAAATTATAGCGTTCGAGTCTTTTCGAGTGTGTATTTTTCGAATGTACACTCGAAACTGCTCTAAAGAGACAAATCTTGTTTATGAGGCCTAGATTTTAAAATTTTGCTAAAATATCAAGATCTTCTGGGTCTATAAACCGACATGTCCTGATCATTAGCATGTTTCCAATAAAAATAGAAACTTGTTGAGCTAAATTATAGCGTTCGAGTCTTTTCGAGTGTGTATTTTTCGAATGTACACTCGAAACTGCTCTAAGTAGACAAATCTTGTTTATGAGGCCTAGATTTCAAAATTTTGCTAAAATATCAAGATCATGTGGGTCTATAGACCAACATTTCCTGATAATTAGCATGTTTTCAATCAAAATAGAAACCTGTTGAGCTAAATTATAGCGTTCGAGTCTTTTCGAGTGTGTATTATTCGAATGTACACTCGAAACTGCTCTAAGTAGAAAATTCGTGTTTATGAGGCCTAGGATTCAAAACTTGGCTAAAATATCAAGATCATGTGGGTCTATAGAACAACATGTCCTGATCATTAGCATGTTTCCAATAAAAATAGACACCGGTTGAGCTAAATTATAGTGTTCGAGTCTTTTCGAGTGTGTATTTTTCGAATGTACACTCGAAACTGCTCTAAGTAGACAAATCTTGTTTATGAGCCCTAGATTTTAAAATTTTGCTAAAATATCAAGATCATCTGGGTCTATAGACCAACATGTCCTGATCATTAGCATGTTTCCAATAAAAATAGAAACCTGTTGAGCTAAATTATAGCGTTCGAGTCTTTTCGAGTGTGTATTATTCGAATGTACACTCGAAACTTCTCTAAGTAGAAAATTCGTGTTTATGAGGCCTAGGCTTAAAAACTGCTCTATAGACCAACATGTCCTGATAATTAGCATGTTTTCAATCAAAATAGACACCTCTTGAGCTAAATTATAGCGTTCGAGTCTTTTCGAGTGTGTATTTTTCGAATGTACACTCGAAACTGCTCTAAGTAGAAAATTCGTGTTTAAAAGGCCTAGGCTTCAAAACTTGGCTAAAATATCAAGATCGTGTGGGTCTATAGACCAACATGTCCTGATAATTAGCATGTTTTCAATCAAAATAGACACCTCTTGAGCTAAACTATAGCGTTCGAGTCTTTTCGAATGTACACTCTAAACTGCTCTAAGTAGACAAATCTTGTTTATGAGGCCTAAGCTTCAAAACATGGCTAAAATATCAAGATCAAGTGGGTCTATAGACCAACATGTACTGATCATTAGCATGTTTCCAATCAAAATAGACACCTCTTGAGCTAAATTATAGCGTTCGAGTCTTTTCGAGGGTGTATTTTTCGAATGTACACTCGAAACTGCTCTAAGTAGAAAATTCGTATTTAAGAAGCCTAGCCTTCAAAACTTGGCTAACATATCAAGATCATGTGGGTCTATAGACCAACATGTCCTGATAATTAGCATGTTTTCAATCAAAATAGACACCTCTTGAGCTAAATTATAGCGTTCGAGTCTTTTCGAGTGTGTATTTTTCGAATGTACACTCGAAACTGCTCTAAGTAGAAAAATCTTGTTCAGGTGGCCTAGACTTCAAAATTTGGCTAAAATATCAAGGTCATGTGGGTCTATAGACCAACATGTCCTGATCATTAGCATGTTTCCAATAAAAATAGACACCTCTTGAGCTAAATTATAGCGTTCGAGTCTTTTCGAGTGTGTATTTTTCGAATGTACACTCGAAACTGCTCTAAGTAGAAAAATCTTGTTCATGTGGCCTAGACTTCAAAATTTGGCTAAAATATCAAGATCATGTGGGTCTACAGACCAACATGTCCTGATCATTAGCATGTTTCCAATCAAAATAGACACCTCTTGAGCTAAATTATAGCGTTCGAGTCTTTTCGAGTGTGTATTTTTCGAATGTACACTCGAAACTGCTCTAAGTAGAAAAATCTTGTTCAGGTGGCCTAGACTTCAAAATTTGGCTAAAATATCAAGGTCATGTGGGTCTATAGACCAACATGTCCTGATCATTAGCATGTTTCCAATAAAAATAGACACCTCTTGAGATAAATTATAGCGTTCGAATCTTTTCGAGTGTGTATTTTTCGAATGTACACTCGAAACTGCTCTAAGTAGAAAATTCGTATTTAAGAAGCCTAGCCTTCAAAACTTGGCTAACATATCAAGATCATGTGGGTCTATAGACCAACATGTCCTGATAATTAGCATGTTTTCAATCAAAATAGACACCTCTTGAGCTAAATTATAGCGTTCGAGTCTTTTCGAGTGTGTATTTTTCGAATGTACACTCGAAACTGCTTTAAGTAGACAAATCTTGTTTATGAGGCCTAGATTTCAAAATTTTGCTAAAATATCACGATCATGTGGGTCTATAGACCAACATGTCCTGATCATTAGCATGTTTTCAATCAAAATAGAAACCTGTTGAGCTAAATTATAGCGTTCGAGTCTTTTCGAATGTGTATTATTCGAATGTACACTCGAAACTGCTCTAAGTTGAAAATTCGTGTTTATGAGGCCTAGGCTTCAAAACTTGGCTAAAATATCAAGATCATGTGGGTCTATAGACCAACATGTCCTGATAATTAGCATGTTTTCAATCAAAATAGACACCTCTTGAGCTAAATTATAGCGTTCGAGTCTTTTCGAGTGTGTATTTTTCGAATGTACACTCGAAACTGCTTTAAGTAGACAAATCTTGTTTATGAGGCCTAGATTTCAAAATTTTGTTAAAATATCAAGATCATCTGGGTCTATAGACCAACATGTACTGATCATTAGCATGTTTCCAATAAAAATAAAAACCTGTTGATCTAAATTATAGCGTTCGACTCTTTTCGAGTGTGTATTATTCGAATGTACACTCGAAACTGCTCTAAGTAGAAAATTCTTGTTTATGAGGCCTAGGCTTCAAAACTTGGCTAAAATATCAAGATCATGTGGGTCTATAGACCAACATGTCCTGATCATTAGCATGTTTCCAATCAAAATAGACACCTCTTGAACTAAATTATAGCGTTCGAGTCTTTCCGAGTGTGTATTTTTCGAATGTACACTCGAAACTGCTCTAAGTATAAAATTCGTGTTTATGAGGCATAGGCTTCAAAACTTGGCTAAAATATCAAGATCATGTGGGTCTATATACCAATATGTCCTGATAATTAGCATGTTTCCAATCAAAATAAACACATGTTGAGCTAAATTATAACTTTCGAGTCTTTTCGAGTGTGTATTATTCGAATGTACGCTCGAAACTGCTCTAAGTAGAAAATTCGTGTTTATGAGGCCTAGGCTTCAAACCATGGCTAAAATATCAAGATCATGTGGGTCTATAGACCAACATGTCCTAATCAATTTCATGTTTTCAATCAAAATAGACACCTCTTGAATTAAATTATAGCGTTCGAGTCTTTTCGAGTGTGTATTTTTCGAATGTACACTCGAAACTGCTCTAAATAGACAAATCTTGTTTATGAGGCTTAGATTTTAAAATTTTGCTAAAATATCAAGATCATCTGGGTCTATAGACCAATATGTCCTGATCATTAGCATGTTTCCAATAAAAATAGAAACCTGTTGAGCTAAATTATTGTGTTCGAGTCTTTTCGAGTGTGTTTCGAATGTACACTTGAAACTGCTCTAAGTAGAAAATTCATGTTTATGAGGCCTAGCCTTCAAAACTTGGCTAACATATCAAGATCATGTGGGTCTATAGACCAACATGTCCTGATCAATAGCATGTTTTCAATCAAAATAGACACCTCTTGAGATAAATTATAGCGTTCGAGTCTTTTCGAGTGTGTATTTTTTGAATGTACACTCGAAACTGCTCTAAATTGACAAATCTTATTTATGAGGCCTAGATTTTAAAATTTTGCTAAAATATCAAGATCATCTGGGTCTATAGACCAACATGTCCTGATCATTAGCATGTTTCCAATAAAAATAGAAACCTGTTGAGCTAAATTATAGCGTTCGAGTCTTTTCGAGTGTGTATTATTCGAATGTACACTCGAAACTGCTCTAAGTAGAAAATTCGTGTTTATGAGGCCTAGCCTTCAAAACTTGGCTAAAATATCAAGATCATGTGGGTCTATAGACCAACATGTCCTGATAATTAGCATGTTTTCAATCAAAATAGACACCTCTTGAGCTAAATTATAGCGTTCGAGTCTTTTCGAGTGTGTATTTTTCGAATGTACACTCGAAACTTCTCAAAGTAGACAAATCTTGTTTATGAGGCCTAGACTTCAAAATTTAGCTAAAATATCAAGATCATCTGGGTCTATAGACCAACATGTCCTGATCATTAGCATGTTTCCAATAAAAATAGACACCGGTTGAGCTAAATTATAGCGTTCGAGTCTTTTCAAGTGTGTATTATTTGAATGTACACTCGAAACTGCTCTAAGTAGAAAATTCGTGTTTATGAGGCCTAGCCTTCAAAACTTGGCTAACATATCAAGATCATGTGGGTCTATAGACCAACATGTCCTGATCAATAGCATGTTTTCAATCAAAATAGACACCTCTTGAGCTAAATTATAGCGTTCGAGTCTTTTCGAGTGTGTATTTTTCGAATGTACTCTCGAAAATGCTCTAAGTAGACAAATCTTGTTAATGAGGCCTAGATTTCAAAATTTTGCTAAAATATAAAGATCATCTGGGTTTATAGACCAACATGTCCTAATCATTAGCATGTTTCCAATAAAAATAGAAACCTGTTGAGCTAAATTATAGCGTTCAAGTCTTTTCGAGTGTGTATTATTCGAATGTACACTCGAAACTGCTCTAAGTAGAAAATTCGTGTTTATGAGGCCTAGGATTCAAAACTTGGCTAAAATATCAAGATCATGTGGGTCTATAGACCAATATGTCCTGATCAATAGCACGTTTTCAATCAAAATAGACACCTCTCGAGCTAAATTATAGCGTTCGAGTCTTTTCGAGTGTGTATTAATCGAATGTACACTCGAAACTGCTCTAAGTAGAAAATTCGTATTTATGAAGCCTAGCCTTCAAAACTTGGCTAACATATCAAGATCATGTGGGTCTATAGACCAACATGTCCTGATAATTAGCATGTTTTCAATCAAAATAGACACCTCTTGAGCTAAATTATAGCGTTCGAGTCTTTTCGAGTGTGTATTTTTCGAATGTACACTCGAAACTTCTCTAAGTTGACAAATCTTGTTTATGAGACCTAGACTTCAAAATTTAGCTAAAATATCAAGATCATCTGGGTCTATAGACCAACATGTCCTGATAATTAGCATGTTTTCAATCAAAATAGACACCTCTTGAGCTAAATTATAGCGTTCGAGTCTTTTCGAGTGTGTATTTTTCGAATGTACACTCGAAACTTCTCTAAGTTGACAAATCTTGTTTATGAGGCCTAGACTTCAAAATTTAGCTAAAATATCAAGATCATCTGGGTCTATAGACCAACATGTCCTGATCATTAGCATGTTTCCAATAAAAATAGACACCGGTTGAGCTAAATTATAGCGTTCGAGTCTTTCCAAGTGTGTATTATTTGAATGTACACTCGAAACTGCTCTAAGTAGAAAATTCGTGTTTATGAGGCCTAGCCTTCAAAACTTGGCTAACATATCAAGATCATGTGGGTCTATAGACCAACATGTCCTGATCAATAGCATGTTTTCAATCAAAATAGACACCTCTTGAGCTAAATTATAGCGTTCGAGTCTTTTCGAGTGTGTATTTTTCGAATGTACACTCGAAACTTCTCTAAGTTGACAAATCTTGTTTATGAGGCCTAGACTTCAAAATTTAGCTAAAATATCAAGATCATCTGGGTCTATAGACCAACATGTCCTGATCATTAGCATGTTTCCAATAAAAATAGACACCGGTTGAGCTAAATTATAGCGTTCGAGTCTTTTCGAGTGTGTATTATTTTTGAATGTACACTCGAAACTGCTCTAAGTAGAAAATTCGTGTTTATGAGGCCTAGCCTTCAAAACTTGGCTAACATATCAAGATCATGTGGGTCTATAGACCAACATGTCCTGATCAATAGCATGTTTTCAATCAAAATAGACACCTCTTGAGATAAATTATAGCGTTCGAGTCTTTTCGAGAGTGTATTTTTCGAATGTACACTCGAAACTGCTCTAAGTAGACAAATCTTGTTTATGAGGCCTAGATTTCAAAATTTTGCTAAAATATCAAGATCATCTGGGTCTATAGACCAACATGTCCTGATCATTAGCATGTTTCCAATAAAAATATACATCTCTTGAGCTAAATTATAGCGTTCGAGTCTTTTCGAGTGTGTATTTTTCGAATGTACACTCGAAACTGCTCTAAGTAGAAAATTCGTGTTTATGAGGCCTAGCCTTCTAAACTTGGCTAACATATCAAGATCATGTGGGTCTATAGACCAACATGTCCTGATCAATAGCATGTTTTCAATCAAAATAGACACCTCTTGAGCTAAATTATAGCGTTCGAGTCTTTTCGAGTGTGTATTTTTCGAATGTACACTCGAAACTTCTCTAAGTAGAAAAATCTTGTTTATGTGGCCTAGACTTCAAAATTTGGCTAACATATCAAGATCATGTGGGTCTATAGACCAACATGTCCTGATCAATAGCATGTTTTCAATCAAAATAGACACCTCTTGAGATAAATTATAGCGTTCGAGTCTTTTCGAGTGTGTATTTTTCGAATGTACACTCGAAACTGCTCTAAGTAGAAAAATCTTATTTATGTGGCCTAGACTTCAAAATTTGGCTAAAATATCAAGATCTTGTGGGTCTATAGACCAACATGTCCTGATCAATAGCATGTTTTCAATCAAAATAGACACCTCTGGAGCTAAATTATAGCGTTCGAGTCTTTTCGAGTGTGTATTTTTCGAATGTACACTTGAAACTGCTCTAAGTAGAAAATTTGTGTTTATGAGGCCTAGGCTTCAAAACTTGGCTAAAATATCAAGATCATGTGGGTCTATAGACCAACATGTCCTGATAATTAGCATGTTTTCAATCAAAATAGACACCTCTTGAGCTAAATTATAGCGTTCGAGTCTTTTCGAGTGTGTATTTTTCGAATGTACACTCGAAACTGCTCTAAGTAGAAAAATCTTGTTTATGTAGCCTAGACTTCAAAATTTGGCTAAAATATCAAGATCTTGTGGGTCTATAGACCAACATGTACTGATCATTAGCATGTTTCCAATCAAAATAGACACCTCTTGAGCTAAATTATAGCGTTCGAGTCTTTTCGAGTGTGTATTTTTCGAATGTACACTCGAAACTGCTCTAAGTAGAAAATTCGTGTTTATGAGGCCTAGCCTTCAAAACTTGGCTAAAATATCAAGATCATGTGGGTCTATAGACCAACATGTCCTGATAATTAGCATGTTTTCAATCAAAATAGTCACCTCTTGAGCTAAATTATAGCGTTCGAGTCTTTTCGAGTGTGTATTATTCGAATGTACACTCGAAACTGCTCTAAGTAGAAAATTCGTGTTTATGAGGCCTAGCCTTCAAAACTTGGCTAAAATATCAAGATCATGTGGGTCTATAGACCAACATGTCCTGATAATTAGCATGTTTTCAATCAAAATAGTCACCTCTTGAGCTAAATTATAGCGTTCGAGTCTTTTCGAGTGTGTATTTTTCGAATGTACACTCAAAACTGCTCTAAGTAGAAAAATCTTGTTTATGAGGCCTAGATTTCAAATTTTTTCTAAAATATCAAGATCATCTGGGTCTATAGACCAACATGTCCTGATCATTAGCATGTTTCCAATAAAAATAGAAACCTGTTGAGCTAAATTATAGCGTTCGAGTCTTTTCGAGTGTGTATTTTTCGAATGTACACTCGAAACTGCTCTAAGTAGACAAATCTTGTTTATGAGGCCTAGATTTCAAAATTTTGCTAAAATATCAAGATCATCTGGGTCTATAGACCAATATGTCCTGATCATTAGCATGTTTCCAATAAAAATAGAAACCTGTTGAGCTAAATTATAGCGTTCGAGTCTTTTCGAGTGTGTATTTTTCGAATGTACACTCGAAACTGCTCTAAATAGACAAATCTTGTTTATGAGGCCTAGATTTTAAAATTTTGCTAAAATATCAAGATCATCTGGGTCTATAGACCAATATGTCCTGATCATTAGCATGTTTCCAATAAAAATAGAAACCTGTTGAGCTAAATTATTGCGTTCGAGTCTTTTCGAGTGTGTTTCGAATGTACACTTGAAACTGCTCTAAGTAGAAAATTCATGTTTATGAGGCCTAGCCTTCAAAACTTGGCAAACATATCAAGATCATGTGGGTCTATAGACCAACATGTCCTGATCAATAGCATGTTTTCAATCAAAATAGACACCTCTTGAGATAAATTATAGCGTTCGAGTCTTTTCGAGTGTGTATTTTTCGAATGTACACTCGAAACTGCTCTAAATAGACAAATCTTATTTATGAGGCCTAGATTTTAAAATTTTGCTAAAATATCAAGATCATCTGGGTCTATAGACCAACATGTCCTGATCATTAGCATGTTTCCAATAAAAATAGAAACATGTTGAGCTAAATTATAGCGTTCGAGTCTTTTCGAGTGTGTATTATTCGAATGTACACTCGAAACTGCTCTAAGTAGAAAATTCGTGTTTATGAGGCCTAGCCTTCAAAACTTGGCTAAAATATCAAGATCATGTGGGTCTATAGACCAACATGTCCTGATAATTAGCATGTTTTCAATCAAAATAGACACCTCTTGAGCTAAATTATAGCGTTCGAGTCTTTTCGAGTGTGTATTTTTCGAATGTACACTCGAAACTTCTCTAAGTAGACAAATCTTGTTTATGAGGCCTAGAATTCAAAATTTAGCTAAAATATCAAGATCATCTGGGTCTATAGACCAACATGTCCTGATCATTAGCATGTTTCCAATAAAAATAGACACCGGTTGAGCTAAATTATAGCGTTCGAGTCTTTTCAAGTGTGTATTATTTGAATGTACACTCGAAACTGCTCTAAGTAGAAAATTCGTGTTTATGAGGCCTAGCCTTCAAAACTTGGCTAACATATCAAGATCATGTGGGTCTATAGACCAACATGTCCTGATCAATAGCATGTTTTCAATCAAAATAGACACCTCTTGAGCTAAATTATAGCGTTCGAGTCTTTTCGAGTGTGTATTTTTCGAATGTACTCTCGAAAATGCTCTAAGTAGACAAATCTTGTTTATGAGGCCTAGATTTCAAAATTTTGCTAAAATATAAAGATCATCTGGGTTTATAGACCAACATGTCCTGATCATTAGCATGTTTCCAATAAAAATAGAAACCTGTTGAGCTAAATTATAGCGTTCAAGTCTTTTCGAGTGTGTATTATTCGAATGTACACTCGAAACTGCTCTAAGTAGAAAATTCGTGTTTATGAGGCCTAGGATTCAAAACTTGGCTAAAATATCAAGATCATGTGGGTCTATAGACCAATATGTCCTGATCAATAGCACGTTTTCAATCAAAATAGACACCTCTCGAGCTAAATTATAGCGTTCGTGTCTTTTCGAGTGTGTATTAATCGAATGTACACTCGAAACTGCTCTAAGTAGAAAATTCGTATTTATGAAGCCTAGCCTTCAAAACTTGGCTAACATATCAAGATCATGTGGGTCTATAGACCAACATGTCCTGATAATTAGCATGTTTTCAATCAAAATAGACACCTCTTGAGCTAAATTATAGCGTTCGAGTCTTTTCGAGTGTGTATTTTTCGAATGTACACTCGAAACTTCTCTAAGTAGACAAATCTTGTTTATGAGGCCTAGCCTTCAAAACTTGGCTAACATATCAAGATCATGTGTGTCTATAGACCAACATGTCCTGATCAATAGCATGTTTTCAATCAAAATAGACACCTCTTGAGATAAATTATAGCGTTCGAGTCTTTTCGAGTGTGTATTTTTCGAATGTACACTCGAAACTGCTCTAAAGAGACAAATCTTGTTTATGAGGCCTAGATTTTAAAATTTTGCTAAAATATCAAGATCTTCTGGGTCTATAAACCGACATGTCCTGATCATTAGCATGTTTCCAATAAAAATAGAAACTTGTTGAGCTAAATTATAGCGTTCGAGTCTTTTCGAGTGTGTATTTTTCGAATGTACACTCGAAACTGCTCTAAGTAGACAAATCTTGTTTATGAGGCCTAGATTTCAAAATTTTGCTAATATATCAAGATCAGCTGGGTCTATAGACCAATATGTCCTGATCATTAGCATGTTTCCAATAAATATGAAACCTGTTGAGCTAAATTAATAGCGTTCGAGTCTTTTCGAGTGTGTATTTTTTGAATGTACACTCGAAACTGCTCTAAGTAGAAAATTCATGTTTATGAGGCCTAGGCTTCAAAACTTGGCTAACATATGAAGATCATATGGGTCAATAGACCAACATGTCCTGATCAATAGCATGTTTTCAATCAAAATAGACACCTCTTGAGATAAATTATAGCGTTCGAGCCTTTTCGAGTGTGTATTTTTCGAATGTAAACTCGAAACTGCTCTAAGTAGACAAATCTTATTATGAGTCCTAGATTTCAAAATTTTGCTAAAATATCAAGATCATCTGGGTCTATAGACCAACATGTCCTGATCATTAGCATGTTTCCAATTAAAATATAAACCTGTTGAGCTAAATTATAGCATTCGAGTCTTTTCGAGTGTGTATTATTCGAATGTACACTCGAAACTGCTCTAAGTAGAATATTAGTATTTATGAGGCCTAGCCTTCAAAACTTGGCTAAAATATCAAGATCATCTGGGTCGATAGACCAACATGTTCTGATCATTAGCATGTTTCCAATAAAAATAGAAACCTGTTGAGCTAAATTATAGCGTTCGAGTCTTTTCGAGTGTGTATTTTTCGAATGTATACTCTAAACTGCTCTGAGTAGACAAATCTTGTTTATGAGGCCCGGATTTCAAAATTTTGCTAAAATATCAAGATCATCTGGGTATATAGACCAACATGTCCTGATCATTAGCATGTTTCCAATAAAAATAGAAACCTGTTGAGCTAAATTATATCGTTCGAGTCTTTTCTAGTTTGTATTTTTCGAATGTACACTCGAAACTGCTCTAAGTAGACAAATCTTGTTTATGAGGCCTAGATTTCAAAATTTTGCTAAAATATCACGATCATGTGGGTCTATAGACCAACATGTCCTGATCATTAGCATGTTTTCAATCAAAATAGAAACCTGTTGAGCTAAATTATAGCGTTCAAGTCTTTTCGAATGTGTATTATTCGAATGTACACTCGAAACTGCTCTAAGTTGAAAATTCGTGTTTATGAGGCCTAGGCTTCAAAACTTGGCTAAAATATCAAGATCATGTGGGTCTATAGACCAACATGTCCTGATAATTAGCATGTTTTCAATCAAAATAGACACCTCTTGAGCTAAATTATAGCGTTCGAGTCTTTTCGAGTGTGTATTTTTCGAATGTACACTCGAAACTGCTTTAAGTAGACAAATCTTGTTTATGAGGCCTAGATTTCAAAATTTTGCTAAAATATCAAGATCATCTGGGTCTATAGACCAACATGTACTGATCATTAGCATGTTTCCAATAAAAATAAAAACCTGTTGATCTAAATTATAGCGTTCGACTCTTTTCGAGTGTGTATTATTCGAATGTACACTCGAAACTGCTCTAAGTAGAAAATTCTTGTTTATGAGGCCTAGGCTTCAAAACTTGGCTAAAATATCAAGATCATGTGGGTCTATAGACCAACATGTCCTGATCATTAGCATGTTTCCAATCAAAATAGACACCTCTTGAACTAAATTATAGCGTTCGAGTCTTTCCGAGTGTGTATTTTTCGAATGTACACTCGAAACTGCTCTAAGTATAAAATTCGTGTTTATGAGGCATAGGCTTCAAAACTTGGCTAAAATATCAAGATCATGTGGGTCTATATACCAATATGTCCTGATAATTAGCATGTTTCCAATCAAAATAAACACATGTTGAGCTAAATTATAACTTTCGAGTCTTTTCGAGTGTGTATTATTCGAATGTACGCTCGAAACTGCTCTAAGTAGAAAATTCGTGTTTATGAGGCCTAGGCTTCAAACCATGGCTAAAATATCAAGATCATGTGGGTCTATAGACCAACATGTCCTAATCAATTTCATGTTTTCAATCAAAATAGACACCTCTTGAATTAAATTATAGCGTTCGAGTCTTTTCGAGTGTGTATTTTTCGAATGTACACTCGAAACTGCTCTAAGTAGACAAATCTTGTTTATGAGGCCTAGACTTCAAAATTTGGATAAAATATCAAGATCATGTGGGTCTATAGACCAACATTTCCTGATCATTAGCATGTTTCCAATCAAAATAGACACCTCTTGAGCTAAGTTATAGCGTTCGAGTCTTTTCGAGTGTGTATTTTTCGAATGTACACTCGAAACTGCTCTAAGTAAAAAATTCGTGTTTATGAGGCCTAGGCTTCAAAACTTGGCTAAAATATCAAGATCATGTGGGTCTATAGACCAACATGTCCTGATAATTAGCATGTTTTCAATCAAAATAGACATCTCTTGAGCTAAATTATAACGTTCGAGTCTTTTCGAGTGTGTATTTTTCGAATGTACACTCGAAACTGCTCTAAGTAGACAAATCTTGTTTATGAGGCCTAGATTTAAAAATTTTGCTAAAATATCAAGATCATATGGGTCTATAGACCAACATGTCCTGATAATTAGCATGTTTTCAATCAAAATAAACACCGCTTGAGCTAAATTATAGCGTTCGAGTCTTTTCGAGTGTGTATTTTTCGAATGTACACTCGAAACTTCTCTAAGTAGACAAATCTTGTTTATGAGGCCTAGCCTTCAAAACTTGGCTAACATATCAAGATCATGTGTGTCTATAGACCAACATGTCCTGATCAATAGCATGTTTTCAATCAAAATAGACACCTCTTGAGATAAATTATAGCGTTCGAGTCTTTTCGAGTGTGTATTTTTCGAATGTACACTCGAAACTGCTCTAAAGAGACAAATCTTGTTTATGAGGCCTAGATTTTAAAATTTTGCTAAAATATCAAGATCTTCTGGGTCTATAAACCGACATGTCCTGATCATTAGCATGTTTCCAATAAAAATAGAAACTTGTTGAGCTAAATTATAGCGTTCGAGTCTTTTCGAGTGTGTATTTTTCGAATGTACACTCGAAACTGCTCTAAGTAGACAAATCTTGTTTATGAGGCCTAGATTTCAAAATTTTGCTAAAATATCAAGATCATCTGGGTCTATAGACATACATGTCCTGATCATTAGCATATTTCCAATAAAAATAGAAACCTGTTGAGCTAAATTATAGCGTTCGAGTCTTTTCGAGTGTGTATTATTCGAATGTACACTCGAAACTGCTCTCTAAGTAGAAAATTCGTGTTTATGAGGCCTAGGGTTCAAAACTTGGCTAAAATATCAAGATCATGTGGGTCTATAGACCAACATGTCCTGATAATTAGCATGTTTTCAATCAAAATAGACACCTCTTGAGCTAAATTATAGCGTTCGAGTCTTTTCGAGTGTGTATTTTTCGAATGTACACTCTAAACTGCTCTAAGTAGAAAAATCTTGTTTATGTGGCCTAGACTTCAAAATTTGGATAAAATATCAAGATCATGTGGGTCAATAGACCAACATGTCCTGATCAATAGCATGTTTTCAATCAAAATAGACACCTCTTGAGCTAAATTATAGCGTTCGAGTCTTTTCGAGTGTGTATTTTTCAAATGTACACTCGAAACTGCTCTAAGTAGAAAAATCTTGTTTATGAGGCCTAGATTTCCAAATTTTACTAAAATATCAAGATCATCTGGATCTATAGACCAACATGTCCTGATCATTAGCATGTTTCCAATAAAAATAGAAACTTGTTGATCTAAATTATAGCGTTCGAGTCTTTTCGAGTGTGTATTATTAGAATGTACACTCGAAACTGCTCTAAGTAGAAAATTCGTGTTTATGAGGCCTAGGCTTCAAAACTTGGATAAAATATCAAGATCATGTGGGTCTATAGACCAACATGTCCTGATAATTAGCATGTTTTCAATCAAAATAGACACCTCTTGAGCTAAATTATAGCGTTCGAGTCTTTTCGAGTGTGTATTTTTCGAATGTACACTCGAAACTGCTCTAAGTAGAAAAATCTTTTTTATGTGGCCTAGACTTCAAAATTTGGCTAAAATATCAAGATCATGTGGGTCTACAGACCAACATGTCCTGATCATTAGCGTGTTTCCAATCAAAATAGACACCTCTTGAGCTAAATTATAGCGTTCCCAGTCTTTTCGAGTGTGTATTTTTCGAATGTACACTCGAAACTTCTCTAAGTAGAAAATTCGTGTTTATGAGGCCTAGGCTTCAAAACTTGGCTAAAATATCAAGATCATGTGGGTCTATAGACCAACATGTCCTGATAATTAGCATGTTTTCAATCAAAATAGACATCTCTTGAGCTAAATTATAGCATTCGAGTCTTTTCGAGTGTGTATTTTTCGAATGTACACTCGAGACTGCTCTAAGTAGAAAAATCTTGTTTATGTGGCCTAGACTTCAAAATTTGGATAAAATATCAAGATCATGTGGGTCTATTGACCAACATGTCCTGATCATTAGCATGTTTCCAATAAAAATAAACACCTCTTGAGCTAAATTATAGCATTCGAGTCTTTTCGAGTGTGTATTTTTCGAATGTACACTCCGAACTGCTCTAAGTAAAAAAATCTTGTTTATGTGGCCTAGACTACAAAATTTGGCTAAAATATCAAGATCATGTAGGTCTATAGACCAACATGTCCTGATCATTAGCATGTTTCCAATCAAAATAGACACCTCTTGAGCTAAATTATAGCGTTCGAGTCTTTTCGAGTGTGTATTTTTTGAATATACACTCGAAACTACTCTAAGTAGAAAATTCGTGTGTATGAGGCCTAGGCTTCAAAACTTGGCTAAAATATCAAGATCATGTGGGTATATAGACCAACATGTCCTGATAATTATCATGTTTTCAATCAAAATAGACATCTCTTGAGATAAATTATAACGTTCGAGTCTTTTCGAGTGTGTATTTTTCGAATGTACACTCGAAACTGCTCTAAGTAGACAAATCTTGTTTATGAGGCCTAGATTTCAAAATTTTGCTAAAATATCAAGATCATCTGGGTCTATAGACCAACATTTCCTGGTTATTAGCATGTTTCCAATAAAAATAAAAACCTGTTGAGCTAAATTATAGCGTTCGAGTCTTTTCGAGTGTGTATTATTCGAATGTACACTCGAAACTGCTCTAAGTAGAAAATTCGTGTTTATGAGGCATAGGCTTCAAAACTTGGATAAAATATAAAGATCATGTGGGTCTATAGACCAACATGTCCTGATAATTAGCATGTTTTCAACCAAAATAGACACCTCTTGAGATAAATTATAGCGTTCGTGTCTTTTCGAGTGTGTATTTTTTGAATGTATACTCGAAACTGCTCTAAGTAGACAAATCTTGTTTATGAGGCCTAGATTTCAAAATTTTGCTAAAATATCAAGATCATCTGGGTCTATAGACCTATTTGTCCTGATCATTAACATGTTTCCAATAAAAATAGAAACCTGTTGAGCTAAATTATAGCGTTCGAGTCTTTTCGAGTGTGTATTTTTCGAATGTACACTCAAAACTGCTCTAAGAAGACAAATCTTGTTTATGAGGCCTAGATTTCAAAATTTTGCTAAAATATCAAGATCATGTGGGTCTATAGACGAACATATCCTGATAATTAGTATGTTTTCAATCAAAATGGAAACCTGTTGAGCTAAATTATAGCGTTCGAGTCTTTTCGAGTGTGTATTATTCGAATGTACACTCGAAATTGCTCTAAGTAGAAAATTCGTGTTTATGAGGCCTAGGCTTCAAAACTTGGCTAAAATATCAAGATCATGTGGGTCTATAGACCAACATGTCCTGATAATTAGCATGTTTTCAATCAAAATAGACACCTCTTGAGCTAAATTATAGCGTTCGAGTCTTTTCGAATGTACAGTCGAAACTGCTCTAAGTAGAAAAATCTTGTTTATGTGGCCTAGACTTCAAAATTTGGCTAAAATATCAAGATCATGTGGGTCTATAGACCAACATGTCCTGATAATTAGCATGTTTTCAATCAAAATAGACATCTCTGGAGATAAATTATAGCGTTCGAGTCTTTTCGAGTGTGTATTTTTTGAATGTACACTTGAAACTGCTCTAAGTAAAAATAATCTTGTTTATGTGGCCTAGACTTCAAAATTTGGATAAAATATCAAGATCATGTGGGTCTATAGACCAACATGTCCTGATAATTAGCATGTTTTCAATCAAAATAGACATCTATGGAGCTAAATTATAGCGTTCGAGTCTTTTCGAGTGTGTATTTTTCGAATGTACACTCGAAACTGCTCTAAGTAGAAAAATCTTGTTTATGTGGCCTAGACTTCAAAATTTGGCTAAAATATCAAGATCATGTGGGTCTATAGACCAACATGTCCTGATCAATAGCATGTTTTCAATCAAAATAGATACCTCTTGAGCTAAATTATAGCGTTCTAGTCTTTTCGAGTGTGTATTATTAGAATGTACACTCGAAACTGCTCTAAGTAGAAAATTCATGTTTATGAGGCCTAGGCTTCAAAACTTGGATAAAATAATAAGATCATGTGGGTCTATAGACCAACATGTCCTGATCAATAGCATGTTTTCAATCAAAATAGACACCTCTTGAGCTAAATTATAGCGTTCGAGTCTTTTCGAGTGTGTATTTTTCGAATGTACACTCGAAACTGCTTTAAGTAGACAAATCTTGTTTATGAGGCCTAGATTTCAAAATTTTGCTAAAATATCAAGATCATCTGGGTCTATAGACCAACATGTCCTGATCATTAGCATGTTTCCAATAAAAATAGACACCGGTTGAGCTAAATTATAACGTTCAAGTCTTTTCGAGTGTGTATTATTTGAATGTACATTCGAAACTGCTCTAAGTAGAAAATTCGTGTTTATGAGGCCTAGGCTTCAAAAATTGGCTAACATATCAAGATCATGTGGGTCTATGGACCAACATGTCCTGATCAATAGCATGTTTTCAATCAAAATAGACACCTCTTGAGCTAAATTATAGCGTTCGAGTCTTTTCGAGTGTGTATTTTTCGAATGTACACTCGAAACTGCTTTAAGTAGACAAATCTTGTTTATGAGGCCTAGATTTCAAAATTTTGCTAAAATATCATGATCATATGGGTCTATAGACCAACATCTCCTGATCATTAGCATGTTTCCAATAAAAATAGAAACCTGTTGAGCTAAATTATAGCGTTCGAGTCTTTTCGAGTGTGTATTATTCGAATGTACACTCGAAACTGCTCTAAGTAGAAAATTCGTGTTTATGAGGCCTAGGCTTCAAAAATTGGCTAACATATCAAGAACATGTGGGTCTTAGACCAACATGTCCTGATAATTAGCATGTTTTCAATCAAAATAGACACCTCTTGAGCTAAATTATAGCGTTCGAGTCTTTTCGAGTGTGTATTTTTCGAATGTACACTCGAAACTGCTTTAAGTAGACAAATCTTGTTTATGAGGCCTAGATTTCAAAATTTTGCTAAAATATCAAGATCATCTGGGTCTATAGACCAACATGTCCTGATCATTAGCATGTTTCCAATAAAAATAGACACCGGTTGAGCTAAATTATAACGTTCAAGTCTTTTCGAGTGTGTATTATTTGAATGTACACTCGAAACTGCTCTAAGTAGAAAATTCGTGTTTATGAGGCCTAGGCTTCAAAAATTGGCTAACATATCAAGATCATGTGGGTCTATAGACCAACATGTCCTGATCAATAGCATGTTTTCAATCAAAACATACACCTCTTGAGCTAAATTATAGTGTTCGAGTCTTTTCGAGTGTGTATTTTTCGAATGTACACTCGAAACTGCTCTAAGTAGACAAATCTTGTTTATGAGGCCTAGATTTCAAAATTTGCTAAAATATCAAGATCATCTGGGTCTATAGACCAACATGTCCTGATCATTAGCATGTTTCCAAACAAAATAGACACCTCTTGAGCTAAATTATAGCGTTCGAGTCTTTTCGAGTGTGTATTTTTCGAATGTACACTCGAAACTGCTCTAAGTAGAAAATTCGTGTTTATGAGGCCTAGGCTTCAAAAATTGGCTAACATATCAAGATCATGTGGGTCTATAGACCAACATGTCCTGATTATTAGCATGCTTTCAATCAAAATAGACATCGGTTGAGCTAAATTATAGCGTCCGAGTCTTTTCGAGTGTGTCTTTTTCGAATGTACACTCGAAACTGCTCTAAGTTGACAAATCTTGTTTATGAGGCCTAGATTTCAAAATTTTGCTAAAATATCAAGATCATGTGGGTCTATAGACCAACATGTCCTGATAATTAGCATGTTTTCATTAAAAATAGACATCTCTTGAGCTAAATTATAACGTTCGAGTCTTTTCGAATGTGTATTTTTCGAATGTACACTCGAAACTGCTCTAAGTAGACAAATCTTGTTTATGAGGCCTAGACTTCAAAATTTAGCTAAAATATCAAGATCATATGGGTCTATATACCAACATGTCATGATCATTAGCATGTTTCTAATAAAAATAGACACCGGTTGAGCTAAATTATAACGTTCAATTCTTTTCGAGTGTGTATTATTTGAATGTACAATCGAAACTTCTCTAAGTAGAAAATTCGTGTTCATGAGGCCTAGGCTTCAAAAATTGGCTAACATATCAAGATCATGTGGGTCTATAGATCAATATGTCCTGATCAATAACATGTTTTCAATCAAAATAGACACCTCTTGAGCTAAATTATAGCGTTCGAGTCTTTTCGAGTGTGTATTTTTCGAATGTACACTCGAAACTTCTCTAAGTAGACAAATCTTTTTTATGAGGCCTAGATTTCAAAATTTTCCTAAAATATCAAGATCATGTGGGTCTATAGACCAACATGTCCTGATAATTAGCATGTTTTCAATCAAAATAGACATCTCTTGAGCTAAATTATAACGTTCGAGTCTTTTCGAGTGTGTATTTTTCGAATGTACACTCGAAACTGCTCTAAGTAGACAAATCTTGTTTATGAGGCATAGATTTCAAAATTTTTCTAAAATATCAAGATCATCTGGGTCTATATACCAACATGTCCTGATCATTAGCATGTTTCCAATAAAAATAGAAATCTGATGAGCTAAATTATAGCGTTCGAGTCTTTTCGAGTGTGTATTATTCGAATGTACACTCGAAACTGCTCTAAGTAGAAAATTCGTGTTTATGAGGCCTAGGCTTCAAAACTTGGCTAAAATATCAAGATCATGTGGGTCTATAGACCAACATGTCCTGATAATTAGCATGTTTTCAATCAAAATAGACACCTCTTGAATTAAATTATAGCGTTCTAGTCTTCTCGAGTGTGTATTTTTCGAATGTACACTCGAAACTGCTCTAAGTAGAAAAATCTTGTTTATGAAGCCTAGACTTCAAAATTTGGCTAACATGTTAAGATCATGTGGGTCAATATACCAACATGTCCTGATCATTAACATGTTTCCAATAAAAATAGACACCTCTTGAGTTAAATTATATCGTTCGAGTCTTTTCGAGTGTGTATTATTCGAATGTACACTCGAAACTGCTCCTAGTAGACAAATCTTGTTTATGAGACCTAGGCTTCAAAACTTGGCTAAAATATCAAGATCATGTGGGTCTATAGACCAACATGTCCTGATAATTAGCATGTTTTCAATCAAAATAGACACCTCTTGAGCTAAATTATAGCGTTCGAGTCTTTTCGAGTGTGTATTTTTCGAATATACACTCCAAACTGCTCTAAGTAGACAAATCTTGTTTATGAGGCCTAGACTTCAAAATTTGGCTAAAATATCAAGATTATGTGGGTCTATAGTCTAACATGTCTTGATCATTAGCATGTTTCCAATCAAAATAGACACCTCTTGAGCTAAATTATAGCGTTCGATTCTTTTCGAGTGTGTATTATTCGAATTTACACTTGAAACTGCTCTAAGTAGAAAATTCTTGTTTATGAGGCCTAGGCTTCAAAACTTGGCTAAAATATCAAGATCATGTGGGTCTATAGACCAACATGTCCTGATAATTAGCATGTTTTCAATCAAAATAGACACCTCTTGAGCTAAATTATAGCGTTCGAGTCTTTTCGAGTGTGTATTTTTCGAATGTACACTCGAAACTGCTCTAAGTAGAAAAATCTTGTTTATCTGGCCTAGACTTCAAAATTTGGCTAAAATATCAAGATCATGTGGGTCTATAGACCAACATGTCCTGATAATTAGCATATTTTCAATCAAAATAGACACCTCTTGAGCTAAATTATAGCGTTCGAGTCTTTTCGAGTGTGTATTATTTGGATGTACACTCGAAACTTCTCTAAGTAGAAATTCGTGTTTATGAGGCCTAGCCTTCAAAACTTGGCTAACATATCAAGATCATGTGGGTCTATAGACCAACATGTCCTGATCAATAGCATGTTTTCAATCAAAATAGACACCTCTTGAGATAAATTATAGCGTTCGAGTCTTTTCGAGTGTGTATTTTTTGAATGTACACTCGAAACTGCTCTAAGTAGAAAAATCTTTTTTATCTGGCCTAGACTTCAAAATTTGGCTAAAATATCAAGATCATGTGGGTCTATAGACCAACATGTCCTGATCATTAGCATGTTTCCAATAAAAATAGACACCGGTTTAGCTAAATTATAGCGTTCGAGTCTTTTCGAGTGTGTATTATTTGGATTTACACTCGAAACTTCTCTAAGTAGAAATTCGTGTTTATGAGGCCTAGCCTTCAAAACTTGGCTAACATATCAAGATCATGTGGGTCTATAGACCAACATGTCCTGATCAATAGCATGTTTTCAATCAAAATAGACACCTCTTGAGATAAATTATAGCGTTCGAGTCTTTTCGAGTGTGTATTTTTTGAATGTACACTCGAAACTGCTCTAAGTAGAAAAATCTTGTTTATGTGGCCTAGACTTCAAAATTTGGCTAAAATATCAAGATCATGTGGGTTTATAGACCAACATGTCCTGATCATAAGCATGTTTCCAATAAAAATACACACCGGTTTAGCTAAATTATAGCGTTCGAGTATTTTCGAGTGTGTATTATTTGGATGTACACTCGAAACTTCTCTAAGTAGAAAATTCGTGTTTATGAGGCCTATCCTTTAAAACTTGGCTAAAATATCAAGATCATGTGGGTCTATAGACCAACATGTCCTGATAATTAGCATGTTTTCAATCAAAATAGACACCTCTTGAGCTAAATTATAGCGTTCGAGTCTTTTCGAGTGTGTATTTTTCTAATGTACACTCGAACCTGCTCTAAGTAGAAAAATCTTGTTTATGTGGCCTAGACTTCAAAATTTGGCTAAAATATCAAGATCATGTGGGTCTATAGACCAACATGTCCTGATCAATAGCATGTTTTCAATCAAAATAGACACCTCTTGAGCTAAATTATAGCGTTCGAGTCTTTTCGAGTGTGTACTTTTCGAATGTACACTCGAACCTGCTCTAAGTGGACAAATCTTGTTTATGAGGCCTAGATTTCAAAATTTTGCTAAAATATCAAGATCATCTGGGTCTATAGACCAACATGTCCTGATCATTAGCATGTTTCCAATAAAAATAGAAACCTGTTGATCTAAATTATAGCGTTCGAGTCTTTTCGAGTGTGTATTATTCGAATGTACACTCGAAACTGCTCTAAGTAGAAAATTCGTGTTTATGAGGCCTAGGCTTCAAAACTTGGCTAAAATATCAAGATCATGTGGGTCTATAGACCAACATGTCCTGATCATTAGCATGTTTCCAATAAAAATAGAAACTTGTTGATCTAAATTATAGCGTTCGAGTCTTTTCGAGTGTGTATTATTCGAATGTACACTCGAAACTGCTCTAAGTAGAAAATTCGTGTTTATGAGGCCTAGGCTTCAAAACTTGGCTAAAATATCAAGATCATGTGGGTCTATAGACCAACATGTCCTGATAATTAGCATGTTTTCAATCAAAATAGACACCTCTTGAGCTAAATTATAGCGTTCGAGTCTTTTCGAGTGTGTATTTTTCGAATGTACACTCGAAACTGCTCTAAGTAGAAAAATCTTGTTTATGTGGCCTAGACTTCAAAATTTGGCTAAAATATCAAGATCATGTGGGTCTATAGACCAACATGTCCTGATCATTAGCATGTTTCCAATCAAAATAGACACCTCTTGAGATAAATTATAGCGTTCGAGTCTTTTCGAGTGTGTATTATTCGAATGTACACTCGAAACTGCTCTAAGTAGAAAATCCGTGTTAATGAGGCCTAGGCTTCAAAACTTGGATAAAATATCAAGATCATGTGGGTCTATATACCAACATGTCCTGATAATTAGCATGTTTTCAATCAAAATAGACACCTCTTGAGCTAAATTATAGCGTTCGAGTCTTTTCGAGTGTGTATTTTTCGAATGTACACTCGAAACTTCTCTAAGTAGACAAATCTTGTTTATGAGGCCTAGACTTCAAAATTTAGCTAAAATATCAAGATTATCTGGGTCTATAGACCAACATGTCCTGATCATTAGCATGTTTCCAATAAAAATAGACACCGGTTGAGCTAAATTATAGCGTTCGAGTCTTTTCAAGTGTGTATTATTTGAATGTACACTCGAAACTGCTCTAAGTAGAAAATTCGTGTTTATGAGGCCTAGCCTTCAAAACTTGGCTAACATATCAAGATCATGTGGGTCTATAGACCAACATGTCCTGATCAATAGCATGTTTTCAATCAAAATAGACACCTCTTGAGCTAAATTATAGCGTTCGAGTCTTTTCGAGTGTGTATTTTTCGAATGTACTCTCGAAAATGCTCTAAGTAGACAAATCTTGTTTATGAGGCCTAGATTTCAAAATTTTGCTAAAATATAAAGATCATCTGGGTTTATAGACCAACATGTCCTGATCATTAGCATGTTTCCAATAAAAATAGAAACCTGTTGAGCTAAATTATAGCGTTCAAGTCTTTTCGAGTGTGTATTATTCGAATGTACACTCGAAACTGCTCTAAGTAGAAAATTCGTGTTTATGAGGCCTAGGATTCAAAACTTGGCTAAAATATCAAGATCATGTGGGTCTATAGACCAATATGTCCTGATCAATAACACGTTTTCAATCAAAATAGACACCTCTCGAGCTAAATTATAGCGTTCGAGTCTTTTCGAGTGTGTATTAATTGAATGTACACTCGAAACTGCTCTAAGTAGAAAATTCGTATTTATGAAGCCTAGCCTTCAAAACTTGGCTAACATATCAAGATTATGTGGGTCTATAGACCAACATGTCCTGAGAATTAGCATGTTTTCAATCAAAATAGACACCTCTTGAGCTAAATTATAGCGTTCGAGTCTTTTCGAGTGTGTATTTTTCGAATGTACACTCGAAACTTCTCTAAGTAGACAAATCTTGTTTATGAGGCCTAGCCTTCAAAACTTGGCTAACATATCAAGATCATGTGTGTCTATAGACCAACATGTCCTGATCAATAGCATGTTTTCAATCAAAATAGACACCTCTTGAGATAAATTATAGCGTTCGAGTCTTTTCGAGTGTGTATTTTTCGAATGTACACTCGAAACTGCTCTAAAGAGACAAATCTTGTTTATGAGGCCTAGATTTTAAAATTTTGCTAAAATATCAAGATCTTCTGGGTCTATAAACCGACATGTCCTGATCATTAGCATGTTTCCAATAAAAATAGAAACTTGTTGAGCTAAATTATTGCGTTCGAGTCTTTTCGAGTGTGTATTTTTCGAATGTACACTCGAAACTGCTCTAAGTAGACAAATCTTGTTTATGAGGCCAAGATTTCAAAATTTTGCTAAAATATCAAGATCAGCTGGGTCTATAGACCAATATGTCCTGATCATTAGCATGTTTCCAATAAATATGAAACCTGTTGAGCTAAATTAATAGCGTTCGAGTCTTTTCGAGTGTGTATTTTTTGAATGTACACTCGAAACTGCTCTAAGTAGAAAATTCATGTTTATGAGGCCTAGGCTTCAAAACTTGACTAACATATGAAGATCATATGGGTCAATAGACCAACATGTCCTGATCAATAGCATGTTTTCAATCAAAATAGACACCTCTTGAGATAAATTATAGCGTTCGAGCCTTTTCGAGTGTGTATTTTTCGAATGTAAACTCGAAACTGCTCTAAGTAGACAAATCTTATTTATGCGTCCTAGATTTCAAAATTTTGCTAAAATATCAAGATCATCTGGGTCTATAGACCAACATGTCCTGATCATTAGCATGTTTCCAATTAAAATATAAACCTGTTGAGCTAAATTATAGCATTCGAGTCTTTTCGAGTGTGTATTATTCGAATGTACACTCGAAACTGCTCTAAGTAGAATATTAGTATTTATGAGGCCTAGCCTTCAAAACTTGGCTAAAATATCAAGATCATCTGGGTCGATAGACCAACATGTTCTGATCATTAGCATGTTTCCAATAAAAATAGAAACCTGTTGAGCTAAATTATAGCGTTCGAGTCTTTTCGAGTGTGTATTTTTCGAATGTATACTCTAAACTGCTCTGAGTAGACAAATCTTGTTTATGAGGCCCGGATTTCAAAATTTTGCTAAAATATCAAGATCATCTGGGTATATAGACCAACATGTCCTGATCATTAGCATGTTTCCAATAAAAATAGAAACCTGTTGAGCTAAATTATATCGTTCGAGTCTTTTCTAGTTTGTATTTTTCGAATGTACACTCGAAACTGCTCTAAGTAGACAAATCTTGTTTATGAGGCCTAGATTTCAAAATTTTGCTAAAATATCACGATCATGTGGGTCTATAGACCAACATGTCCTGATCATTAGCATGTTTTCAATCAAAATATAAACCTGTTGAGCTAAATTATAGCGTTCGAGTCTTTTCGAATGTGTATTATTCGAATGTACACTCGAAACTGCTCTAAGTTGAAAATTCGTGTTTATGAGGCCTAGGCTTCAAAACTTGGCTAAAATATCAAGATCATGTGGGTCTATAGACCAACATGTCCTGATAATTAGCATGTTTTCAATCAAAATAGACACCTCTTGAGCTAAATTATAGCGTTCGAGTCTTTTCGAGTGTGTATTTTTCGAATGTACACTCGAAACTGCTTTAAGTAGACAAATCTTGTTTATGAGGCCTAGATTTCAAAATTTTGCTAAAATATCAAGATCATCTGGGTCTATAGACCAACATGTACTGATCATTAGCATGTTTCCAATAAAAATAAAAACCTGTTGATCTAAATTATAGCGTTCGACTCTTTTCGAGTGTGTATTATTCGAATCTACACTCGAAACTGCTCTAAGTAGAAAATTCTTGTTTATGAGGCCTAGGCTTCAAAACTTGGCTAAAATATCAAGATCATGTGGGTCTATAGACCAACATGTCCTGATCATTAGCATGTTTCCAATCAAAATAGACACCTCTTGAACTAAATTATAGCGTTCGAGTCTTTCCGAGTGTGTATTTTTCGAATGTACACTCGAAACTGCTCTAAGTATAAAATTCGTGTTTATGAGGCATAGGCTTCAAAATTGGCTAAAATATCAAGATCATGTGGGTCTATATACCAATATGTCCTGATAATTAGCATGTTTCCAATCAAAATAAACACATGTTGAGCTAAATTATAACTTTCGAGTCTTTTCGAGTGTGTATTATTCGAATGTACGCTCGAAACTGCTCTAAGTAGAAAATTCGTGTTTATGAGGCCTAGGCTTCAAACCATGGCTAAAATATCAAGATCATGTGGGTCTATAGACCAACATGTCCTAATCAATTTCATGTTTTCAATCAAAATAGACACCTCTTGAATTAAATTATAGCGTTCGAGTCTTTTCGAGTGTGTATTTTTCGAATGTACACTCGAAACTGCTCTAAGTAGACAAATCTTGTTTATGAGGCCTAGACTTCAAAATTTGGATAAAATATCAAGATCATGTGGGTCTATAGACCAACATTTCCTGATCATTAGCATGTTTCCAATCAAAATAGACACCTCTTGAGCTAAGTTATAGCGTTCGAGTCTTTTCGAGTGTGTATTTTTCGAATGTACACTCGAAACTGCTCTAAGTAAAAAATTCGTGTTTATGAGGCCTAGGCTTCAAAACTTGGCTAAAATATCAAGATCATGTGGGTCTATAGACCAACATGTCCTGATAATTAGCATGTTTTCAATCAAAATAGACATCTCTTGAGCTAAATTATAACGTTCGAGTCTTTTCGAGTGTGTATTTTTCGAATGTACACTCGAAACTGCTCTAAGTAGACAAATCTTGTTTATGAGGCCTAGATTTAAAAATTTTGCTAAAATATCAAGATCATCTGGGTCTATAGACCAACATGTCCTGATAATTAGCATGTTTTCAATCAAAATAAACACCGCTTGAGCTAAATTATAGCGTTCGAGTCTTTTCGAGTGTGTATTTTTCGAATGTACACTCGAAACTTCTCTAAGTAGACAAATCTTGTTATGAGGCCTAGACTTCAAAATTTAGCTAAAATATCAAGATCATCTGGGTCTATAGACCAATATGTCCTGATCATTAGCATGTTTCCAATAAAAATAGACACCGGTTGAGCTAAATTATAGCGTTCGAGTCTTTTCGGGTGTGTATTTTTCGAATGTACACTCGAAACTGCTCTAAATAGACAAATCTTGTTTATGAGGCCTAGATTTTAAAATTTTGCTAAAATATCAAGATCATCTGGGTCTATAGACCAACATGTCCTGATCATTAGCATGTTTCCAATAAAAATAGAAACATGTTGAGCTAAATTATTGCGTTCGAGTCTTTTCGAGTGTGTTTCGAATGTACACTTGAAACTGCTCTAAGTAGAAAATTCATGTTTATGAGGCCTAGCCTTCAAAACTTGGCTAACATATCAAGATCATGTGGGTCTATAGACCAACATGTCCTGATCAATAGCATGTTTTCAATCAAAATAGACACCTCTTGAGATAAATTATAGCGTTCGAGTCTTTTCGAGTGTGTATTTTTCGAATGTACACTCGAAACTGCTCTAAATAGACAAATCTTATTTATGAGGCCTAGATTTTAAAATTTTGCTAAAATATCAAGATCATCTGGATCTATAGACCAACATGTCCTGATCATTAGCATGTTTCCAATAAAAATAGAAACCTTTTGAGCTAAATTATAGCGTTCGAGTCTTTACGAGTGTGTATTATTCGAATGTACACTTGAAACTGCTCTAAGTAGAAAATTCGTGTTTATGAGGCCTAGGCTTCAAAACTTGGCTAAAATATCAAGATTATGTGGGTCTATAGACCAACATGTCCTGATCATTAGCATGTTTCCAATCAAAATAGACACCTCTTGAGCTAAATTATAGCGTTCGAGTCTTTTCGAGTGTGTATTTTTCGAATGTACACTCGAAACTGCTCTAAATAGACAAATCTTGTTTATGAGGCCTAGGCTTCAAAACTTGGCTAAAATATCAAGATCATGTGGGTCTATAGACCAACATGTCCTGATAATTAGCATGTTTTCAATCAAAATAGACATCTCTTGAGCTAAATTATAACGTTCGAGTCTTTTCGAGTGTGTATTTTTCGAATGTACACTCGAAACTGCTCTAAGTAGACAAATCTTGTTTATGAGGCCTAGATTTAAAAATTTTGCTAAAATATCAAGATAATCTGGGTCTATAGACCAACATGTCCTGATAATTAGCATGTTTTCAATCAAAATAAACACCGCTTGAGCTAAATTATAGCGTTCGAGTCTTTTCGAGTGTGTATTTTTCGAATGTACACTCGAAACTTCTCTAAGTAGACAAATCTTGTTATGAGGCCTAGACTTCAAAATTTAGCTAAAATATCAAGATCATCTGGGTCTATAGACCAATATGTCCTGATCATTAGCATGTTTCCAATAAAAATAGACACCGGTTGAGCTAAATTATAGCGTTCGAGTCTTTTCGAGTGTGTATTTTTTGAATGTACACTCGAAACTGCTCTAAGTAGACAAATCTTGTTTATGAGGCCTAGATTTCAAAATTTTGCTAAAATATCAAGATCATATGGGTCTATAGACCAACATGTCCTGATCATTAGCATGTTTCCAATAAAAATAGAAACATGTTGAGCTAAATTATAGCGTTCGAGTCTTTTCGAGTGTGTATTATTCGAATGTACACTCGAAACTGCTCTAAGTAGAAAATTCGTGTTTATGAGGCCTAGGATTCAAAACTTGGCTAAAATATCAAGATCATGTGGGTCTATAGACCAACATGTCCTGATCATTAGCATGTTTCCAATAAAAATAGACACCGGTTGAGCTAAATTATAGCGTTCGAGTCTTTTCGGGTGTGTATTTTTCGAATGTACACTCGAAACTGCTCTAAATAGACAAATCTTGTTTATGAGGCCTAGATTTTAAAATTTTGCTAAAATATCAAGATCATCTGGGTCTATAGACCAACATGTCCTGATCATTAGCATGTTTCCAATAAAAATAGAAACCTGTTGATCTAAATTATAGCGTTCGAGTCTTTTCGAGTGTGTATTATTCGAATGTACACTTGAAACTGCTCTAAGTAGAAAATTCATGTTTATGAGGCCTAGCCTTCAAAACTTGGCTAACATATCAAGATCATGTGGGTCTATAGACTAACATGTCCTGATCAATACCATGTTTTCAATCAAAATAGACACCTCTTGAGATAAATTATAGCGTTCGAGTCTTTTCGAGTGTGTATTTTTCGAATGTACACTCGAAACTGCTCTAAATAGACAAATCTTGTTTATGAGGCCTAGATTTTAAAATTTTGCTAAAATATCAAGATCATCTGGGTCTATAGACCAACATGTCCTGATCATTAGCATGTTTCCAATAAAAATAGAAACCTGTTGAGCTAAATTATAGCGTTCGAGTCTTTTCGAGTGTGTATAATTCGAATGTACACTCGAAACTGCTCTAAGTAGAAAATTCATGTCCATGAGGCCTAGCCTTCAAAACTTGGCTAACATATCAATATCATGTGGGTCTATAGACCAACATGTCCCGATCAATAGCATGTTTTCAATCAAAATAGACACCTCTTGAGCTAAATTATAGCGTTCGAGTCTTTTCGAGTGTGTATTTTTTGAATGTACACTCGAAACTGCTCTAAGTAGACAAATCTTGTTTATGAGGCCTAGATTTCAAAATTTTGCTAAAATATCAAGATCATCTGGGTCTATAGACCAACATGTTCTGATCATTAGCATGTTTCCAATAAAAATAGAAACCTGTTGAGCTAAATTATAGCGTTCGAGTCTTTTCGAGTGTGTATTATTCGAATGTACACTCGAAACTGCTCTAAGTAGAAAATTCATGTTTATGAGGCCTAGCCTTCAAAACTTGGCTAACATATCAAGATCATGTGGGTCTATAGAACAACATGTCCCGATCAATAGCATGTTTTCAATCAAAATAGACACCTCTTGAGATAAATTATAGCGTTCGAGTCTTTTCGAGTGTGTATTTTTCGAATGTACACTAGAAACTGCTCTAAATAGACAAATCTTGTTAATGAGGCCTAGATTTTAAAATTTTGCTAAAATATCAAGATCATCTGGGTCTATAGACCAACATGTCCTGATCATTAGCATGTTTCCAATAAAAATAGAAACCTATTGAGGTAAATTATAGCGTTCGAGTCTTTTCGAGTGTGTATTATTCGAATGTACACTCGAAACTGCTCTAAGTAGAAAATTCATGTTTATGAGGCCTAGCCTTCAAAACTTGGCTAACATATCAAGATCATGTGGGTCTATAGAACAACATGTCCCGATCAATAGCATGTTTTCAATCAAAATAGACACCTCTTGAGATAAATTATAGCGTTCGAGTCTTTTCGAGTGTGTATTTTTCGAATGTACACTAGAAACTGCTCTAAATAGACAAATCTTGTTAATGAGGCCTAGATTTTAAAATTTTGCTAAAATATCAAGATCATCTGGGTCTATAGACCAACATGTCCTGATCATTAGCATGTTTCCAATAAAAATAGAAACCTGTTGAGCTAAATTATAGCGTTCGAGTCTTTTCGAGTGTGTATTATTCGAATGTACACTCGAAACTGCTCTAAGTAGAAAATTCATGTTTATGAGGCCTAGCCTTCAAAACTTGGCTAACATATCAAGATCATGTGTGTCTATAGAACAACATGTCCCGATCAATAGCATGTTTTCAATCAAAATAGACACCTCTTGAGATAAATTATAGCGTTCGAGTCTTTTCGAGTGTGTATTTTTCGAATGTACACTAGAAACTGCTCTAAATAGACAAATCTTGTTAATGAGGCCTAGATTTTAAAATTTTGCTAAAATATCAAGATCATCTGGGTCTATAGACCAACATGTCCTGATCATTAGCATGTTTCCAATAAAAATAGAAACCTGTTGAGCTAAATTATAGCGTTCGAGTCTTTTCGAGTGTGTATTATTCGAATGTACACTCGAAACTGCTCTAAGTAGAAAATTCGTGTTTATGAGGCCTAGACTTCAAAACTTGGATAAATTATAAAGATCATGTGGGTCTATAGACCAACATGTCCTGATAATTAGCATGTTTTCAATCAAAATAGACACCTCTTGAGCTAAATTATAGCGTTCGAGTCTTTTCGAGTGTGTATTTTTCGAATGTACACTCGAAACTGCTTTAAGTAGACAAATCTTGTTTATGAGGCCTAGATTTCAAAATTTTGCTAAAATATCACGATCATGTGGGTCTATAGACCAACATGTCCTGATCATTAGCATGTTTTCAATCAAAATAGAAACCTGTTGAGCTAAATTATAGCGTTCGAGTCTTTTCGAATGTGTATTATTCGAATGTACACTCGAAACTGCTCTAAGTTGAAAATTCGTGTTTATGAGGCCTAGGCTTCAAAACTTGGCTAAAATATCAAGATCATGTGGGTCTATAGACCAACATGTCCTGATAATTAGCATGTTTTCAATCAAAATAGACACCTCTTGAGCTAAATTATAGCGTTCGAGTCTTTTCGAGTGTGTATTTTTCGAATGTACACTCGAAACTGCTTTAAGTAGACAAATCTTGTTTATGAGGCCTAGATTTCAAAATTTTGTTAAAATATCAAGATCATCTGGGTCTATAGACCAACATGTACTGATCATTAGCATGTTTCCAATAAAAATAAAAACCTGTTGATCTAAATTATAGCGTTCGACTCTTTTCGAGTGTGTATTATTCGAATGTACACTCGAAACTGCTCTAAGTAGAAAATTCTTGTTTATGAGGCCTAGGCTTCAAAACTTGGCTAAAATATCAAGATCATGTGGGTCTATAGACCAACATGTCCTGATCATTAGCATGTTTCCAATCAAAATAGACACCTCTTGAACTAAATTATAGCGTTCGAGTCTTTCCGAGTGTGTATTTTTCGAATGTACACTCGAAACTGCTCTAAGTATAAAATTCGTGTTTATGAGGCATAGGCTTCAAAACTTGGCTAAAATATCAAGATCATGTGGGTCTATATACCAATATGTCCTGATAATTAGCATGTTTCCAATCAAAATAAACACATGTTGAGCTAAATTATAACTTTCGAGTCTTTTCGAGTGTGTATTATTCGAATGTACGCTCGAAACTGCTCTAAGTAGAAAATTCGTGTTTATGAGGCCTAGGCTTCAAACCATGGCTAAAATATCAAGATCATGTGGGTCTATAGACCAACATGTCCTAATCAATTTCATGTTTTCAATCAAAATAGACACCTCTTGAATTAAATTATAGCGTTCGAGTCTTTTCGAGTGTGTATTTTTCGAATGTACACTCGAAACTGCTCTAAGTAGACAAATCTTGTTTATGAGGCCTAGACTTCAAAATTTGGATAAAATATCAAGATCATGTGGGTCTATAGACCAACATTTCCTGATCATTAGCATGTTTCCAATCAAAATAGACACCTCTTGAGCTAAGTTATAGCGTTCGAGTCTTTTCGAGTGTGTATTTTTCGAATGTACACTCGAAACTGCTCTAAGTAAAAAATTCGTGTTTATGAGGCCTAGGCTTCAAAACTTGGCTAAAATATCAAGATCATGTGGGTCTATAGACCAACATGTCCTGATAATTAGCATGTTTTCAATCAAAATAGACATCTCTTGAGCTAAATTATAACGTTCGAGTCTTTTCGAGTGTGTATTTTTCGAATGTACACTCGAAACTGCTCTAAGTAGACAAATCTTGTTTATGAGGCCTAGATTTAAAAATTTTGCTAAAATATCAAGATCATCTGGGTCTATAGACCAACATGTCCTGATAATTAGCATGTTTTCAATCAAAATAAACACCGCTTGAGCTAAATTATAGCGTTCGAGTCTTTTCGAGTGTGTATTTTTCGAATGTACACTCGAAACTTCTCTAAGTAGACAAATCTTGTTATGAGGCCTAGACTTCAAAATTTAGCTAAAATATCAAGATCATCTGGGTCTATAGACCAATATGTCCTGATCATTAGCATGTTTCCAATAAAAATAGACACCGGTTGAGCTAAATTATAGCGTTCGAGTCTTTTCGGGTGTGTATTTTTCGAATGTACACTCGAAACTGCTCTAAATAGACAAATCTTGTTTATGAGGCCTAGATTTTAAAATTTTGCTAAAATATCAAGATCATCTGGGTCTATAGACCAACATGTCCTGATCATTATCATGTTTCCAATAAAAATAGAAACCTATTGAGCAAAATAATAGCGTTCGAGTCTTTTCGAGTGTGTATTATTCGAATGTACACTCGAAACTGCTCTAAGTAGAAAATTCGTGTTTATGAGGCCTAGGATTCAAAACTTGGCTAAAATATCAAGATCATGTGGGTCTATAGACCAACATGTCCTGATCATTAGCATGTTTCCAATAAAAATAGACACCGGTTGAGCTAAATTATAGTGTTCGAGTCTTTTCGAGTGTGAATTTTTCGAATGTACACTCGAAACTGCTCTAAGTAGACAAATCTTGTTTATGTGGCCTAGACTTCAAAATTTGGCTAAAAAATATCAAAATCATGTGGGTCTATAGACCATCATGTCCTGATCATTAGCATGTTTTCAATCAAAATAAACACCTGTTGAGCTAAATTATAGCTTTCGAGTCTTTTCGAGTGTGTATTATTCGAATGTACACTCAAAACTTGGCTAAAATATCAAAATCATCTGGGTGTATAGACCAACATTTCCTGATCATTAGCATGTTTCCAATAAAAATAGACACCGGTTGAGCTAAATTATGGCGTTCGAGTCTTTTCGAGTGTGTATTATTTGAATGTACACTCGAAACTGCTCTAAGTAGAAAATTCGTGTTTATGAGGCCTAGCCTTCAAAACTTGGATAACATATCAAGATCATGTGGGTCTATAGGCCAACATGTCCTGATCAATACCATGTTTTCAATCAAAATAGACACCTCTTGAGATAAATTATAGC